>NC_073695.1:143639021-143806521 GCF_029784165.1 Wyeomyia smithii
AAATGTTTATCGTTGTCCGTCGGTTTTTAAATAAAGAATAATAAACACCCGTTTTCAAATGACAATTCGCTCATTAACAGATTTTGAGCAGGTTTGAGCAAGAACTCAATTAAAAATACGAAGGACAACGATAAAAATTCTCAAAAACCACGTTTTGCCCAGAAAATTACTCTCTTTCAGCTGATCTATAACAATCAGAAAACCATAAAAACTTTAGAATTGCGGAATTCAGTTCGAGTTTTCAATTTAACACGTGTTTTCTTTGATCAAGTTTCCATTCAAACCATCGCGGGGGATACGTGCCGCGTAAAGGGAAACCGCGTAAAAAATAATCGCGTAAATTCCCGAATCTACGTGAAAAAACGCGTAAATTCCGGATTCCGAAATGAAAAAACCGCGTAATTTCCGGAATCCGCGTAAAAATGACCACATAAAAAAAACCTGCGTAAAAAACTGTAACAAAAGGCGACCTTAGTGAACTTCTCGTCAAGCAGGGAGAGTAACACTTTTTCATCCAATAATGAGTAGCTTTTGCGAACGTCTAAGCGAAAAACTGAAAACGATTTGACTTCCGCCTAAATGCTACAGACTGCCGTTAATGCATTAGTGGAGGAAAACTGAATTGTCCTTACGAAATAAAAGTTGTCACTTTACCCCACTCGCTGATCAACTTCTACCCTACCTGAGGAGCTAATTGGCCAATCTGTCAACCGCTCAAAAAAGATAAAATACACTGAAGCATTTTAACGCGTATTACGGAAATTACGCAGATTTCAGAACTTACGCTGTTTTTTATGCAAATTTCTGCATTTACGCGTTTTAAACGCGGATTTCGGAATTTACACGTTTTTTTCTACCCCAATTTACGATTTCAGAGTTTCCACGGTTTTTTTACCTGAATTTCGGTATTAATCCACGCAGTTTTTTACTCGGATTTCGGAATTTACGCGGTTTTTAGAAATTACTCATTTTCAATTTTCACTTCCAATGATCGCAGCACTCTTTCAGATACACTAAATTTTCGTCCTAGTAACGTGCTTTTATACTCAGATGAAATAGATCGCGCGCATCGTTCACGGTTACGGAATAAAATTTGACGACAAATCCAACCAAATGATCTTCACTTCAAAGCGAAAAAGAAAAACAAACAGTCCACTCAACCAAAATAAACCTCACCGAAACACTTTTTCACGGGCCTCGACAATCTTCGTTAACTGATAAACTGATTTTTTGTCTTACTTCCATCGCATGAAATATAATGAGGTGTTTTGACACTTCCATGCAAAAAGCGGGAAAGGAGAACTCTGAAAGGATTGTAAAAAATAACGTTTATGGATGCTTTTTTTCACTTTCACTCAAGAGTGTCAACAAATATCAACCCTGATTGAAAATGTATATTTATTATTAGATTTATTAATTATATTGTTGTTTCCTAGAACATAATTTTTGATGCCGAAACCGATCAAGGTTCAGTAATTGTCAAGTTATCGTTTTTCAGCTATCAGTACTTTTTCTTGAATTAACCTGTATTAAATGGTTTTCTTAAGAAAAAATCACGAACATTGTAAAACAACATGTAGCGAAAACATTTGTTCGCGAAAATCCTTTAAATGATAGAGAGTTATAGCCTTTAGACCGTTCCTGTGAATTTGTGTGTGCGTAACCGCTTTTAAAGTGCGTCAAATCTTCAAAAAAACTTTTCCTAGTTATGAGTAAACAGGGAAATGATAAACCCGGCGAGCTATTACTCTGCGAACTTTTGACGCACTTCTGAGGTGGCTAAGGGCCACAAAATTCCCACGCGTTTTTTTACTCGGATTTCGGAATTTACGCGGTTTTCAGAAATTTCTCGTTTTTTACGCGAATTTTGGAAATCACCAGTTTATTTACTCAGACTTCGGAATTCACGTGAAGTTTTACGCAGATCATACAATTAACGCCATTTTTTACCCGGATTTTGGAACTTTTTTCAATGTTTTTCACGCGGATTTTTTCCGCGCTACGTGTCTCCTCGTAAAAAAAAAAAACTTTAGTGTATCCGCAAAATTGCGAGCTGTTTAATGTAGTTCATATTTTCGCATAATACAGCCATACCTCGGTAGAAGGCAACCTCGATTCAACGTAACTCGGTATAACGTAACTTTTACCTCGATATAACGTAACTTTTTAAGATGTATTGATATTGAATATAAATGATATAGCAACTGTTTTTGGGGTATAAATTGCTTCGAAAATATGTAGTTAGTTTTGAAACCAATGAAACCAATGCGAAAGTCCCAAATGGGCATAAGAAAGGTATTGAAATACTAATGGGTGATGGGATTAGGTTTCCACGCATCCTTCAGTAACAATTCACAGTCTTGCATCAACTATTTTTTTTTTGTTTGTTGAAATTTTCTCTAAAGAAAAGCATAAGAAAGGTTTCAAATTACTGGTAGGTGATGGGAAATAGGTTTCCGCGCATTTTTGCATTTCAACAGTCTTGCATCAATTAAAAAACTTTTTTTTTGCTTGTTGAAAAATTGTCCTAAATGGGCTTAAGAATGGTTTAAAATTACTGATAGGTGATGGAAAATAGGTTTTCGCGCATCTTTGAGTAGTCATTAACATTCTTGCATGAATTTAAAAAAAGAATTTTTGCTTCGATATAACGTAACTCGATATAACGTCGCGGTAATGAAAATAAAGTTGCCTTATATCGAGGTATGACTGTATTACCGGTATAAAGTAATGGAACATTTTTACCAAAAATGACCAACTTTTCCCGCTCTACCCTACCTACCATATCGCACGCTAGCCTGGGGGCTAATGCGGTCTCGATCAACTAGATTAGTTGAGAGAATTCGTTATCGATATTGTTTTTGGCACATTTTGTATGTTGTAGGATAAGTACAACGATACACCGTGCCCCAGTGCTGAGTCGAGAAAATTTCTAGCTAGAAAAGATCCTCGACCTGATCAGAAATCGAACCCGATATCACAACCGTGTGGGAGAGCTAGCCGACCGACATCGCTAACCACAGAACCACGGAGACCACGAATTCCGCTCTACCCTAAGTACCGATTTATGCATTAGTCATATGTTACACAAATTTCAAAGTTCTATTCCAATCCAATCCACATACAACATACATAACAAACACAAAAACAAATACGAAAACAAACGCAAAACGAAACAGTAAGAATGATACCAACCGCCCTCATTCACTTCGTGTCTTGCACGTACACATAATCGGAGAGTGAACGTAATTAACGAGCGGTGCCATAGCGAATGACCGCCACCTAGAAACTAAAAAAACGATCAACTTTACTTTGACTGTTTTTTCTCTGGGCGATCGCTTGACTATATCGAGCAGTCAAGTTGACTGCGGAAGGCGTTCGCATTCGTGTTTTAACAGTCAACTTGCGATCCTTTGAAAGCACTGCTTGGGAGCGATACAAAACTGTATCAACATCAATGGCCTACAAATCACAGTTGTTGAATGCAGTTGTTGATTATAATAGCGGACACTTATACTGCCCATAAACGCAAAAGAGTACCATATGGAAATGTGCTCACAGTTGAGATATTTGCAAATGAAATTCTAATCTTGAATTTATAGCAAATAACTATGACTTAACTGAAAGTATTTTTTATTCAACTGTATGTTCATGAGGTGAAGCATTATGTATTTCCATGAGTTATAAGAACATTTGCATTAATTCCAGGCTTGGAAATAATAGATGGAACTCGTTTGCCTCTATTTTTTCTATATATACAAAAAATAAAAGCATACTGTCTCCACACATTCAAAGACGGCCAAGGCATTTATTATTATTCCTTTTTGTGTCTGCCATGTGATCAGTTTATTTTGACCCACATTTTTGGACCATGGAATTGCAATATAGCGATTTGGTTTTAACGGATTGTAGCATAAACCGGTGCATGTTATTTACCAAAGAGCAACTACAGCTGATAGACGAAAGCTCGTTAGACATAGAGTCTACAATGAAATTCCTTAAGAGTCCACAACAAATTGATACAGACCGTAAGGCCATAAGGGATTTCTGGAAACAGTTGCCAGAAAAAAACTTCACTTTACTTTCGATTTTCTTCGAGAATACAAATAAGTTTTATTCAGTTTTAATATCTCTGTCAGGTTTTTTTTTTTTACGCGGTTTTTTCATACGCGGATTTTTTACGAGGTTTTTTACGCGGATTTTTGAATTAATGCGGTATTTTTTACGCGATACCGCGCTAATTCAAAAAAAAAAAAAATCCGAATTAACGTGGGCTTGGAACCAGAAACGTTTAAAGGGTTATATCTACCAAAAAAAATTTTTTTTCGCCTTTTTTTAATTGGCCTAAATCATGCTAAAACTATCCAAGAATCAAAATCTACATCGCCCAAGAACAGATCTAAACTCAAAGTTCGTTTAAATCAGTTCTTACCGAACAACTTTTATACTCCAAAATCACATTTTTGTTTAATTTGGCGATGCTCGTTTTTTTATTTCGAGGCTTTGTAAACTAGCAGAAGTTACCTACGATCGTTATCGTGTTTCAAATTTGAAATATAGAGGTCTCTGCATCAAATTTCGACCGTTATAGCGTCTCTACAGAACGTGTTTACTCACAATTTCCTTTTGTTTAGTCGATCAGCCGTTCTCGTTGTGTACATTCTTTGTTTGAGTTTTTCTATACTTTTTAACTGTGAGTTATATTCAAAAGTACTTAAATATGAGTGACAAGTTTGAGTTTTGCGTGGGATCGGGCGCCGACTGTGTCAAAGTCGCTAAGCATCGCATGTCCGACATCGCGAAAGAGGCTAGGCGCAGCCATACATCAGATGACAAAAAGGAAGAAGTGGAAAATAAAACCCAGGAAGGACAATTTTACGGCGCAGGGATAGCTGACTGAGGGTGAAAAAAATATTAGAGGCTTTGTTACGATCATTTCTACCGTTCCCACTGCATATGTGTTCGATTAAAAATGTACCTTAGTCAGCATGCTTCAAGCCATGCTTCAAGCCAGGCTAAAATTTACCCTGAATAAAGATATTGTTACCTCAACCAGCGAGTGTTCTAGACGGAATTATTATCACTTCCCTACCGGTCAAATAAGATATTACATGGCTGACCGCGCCAAGTGGCCGGACCAATAAGCCTTCTCCATAATGGGGAAACAACAATCAAAAACAACAGACATTACGGGCGATGCCCATGTGAACGTAATTAATGAACTAGCAGCAGTGAATAACGATCGCCATAGCGATCATGAACTAAAATTGTGGGTGCTAATAGCACTAAACGTTCTACAAATACTATATAAAATATACAAGTGTCATCAAAAGAGACTAACTAGAAGAGCATTCGCAAAGGGATGCAAGTCTCAAAACGCGTTAAACGACGCATAAAAGCGAAATTAAGCGAAACAACCGTGCGTAGTGTAAATCAATAACAACAGTGCGCAGTTTACGGAGCACAACGAGATAGCAACCGAAGAATAGCGAAATTAGCGAAACAACCGTGCGTAGTGTAAATTAATAACAACAGTGCGCAGTTTACGGAGCACAATGAAATGGCAACCGAAAAACAGCGATTCGCGCAGAGAAGAACGCCCCACGATCTAAGGGACATTAACATCTAGCCACTCAACAGCAGTAGCAGCATCGCGAATATGTGCGCAGAAACGAGCGCCATCGGACCAATTGCGATATAATAACAACAAGCAGCAGCAACGGAGGGGCGCTAAGCTGAGTACATTTAAATATCTTACTTGCTTTACTTCCGAATGAACATTTAATGCGTGAACAAAAATAAGTAAGTTTTTCTTACATTCCAAATGTGTTACACTAACCGAATCAACCACTGTTTGCCGCAATTAAAAATAACGATACAGTTTATTCCAATTAAATGGACATAGACGACATCAGGCTGTTAATAGATGAGCCTATTGCCAAATTAAATACGATAATAGGGAATTTTCAAAAATCACCAAATAGGGTTTATGGTAAAAAGTTTCTATTTAGGAAGCAAGACCAAGCAAAAAAAATTTACAATTTCCTTAACGACAGATTGGCCGAAAACGAAGGAAAATTTCCAAAAGAAGAATTAAATTTTCTCATAAAAGGAACAAGACAAAAATATAACGATATATTGATTATTATAGGCGAAAAACTTGTTTATGCAGAAGACAAAATAACGAGTGTTAGAACAATAGGTTTAGTTTTTCTATATTATATAAAATCCAGACGCAAACGAAGTAAAACAAAAATGGCACTTGTCGTAGACGTGAAAATGGGAACAACCCTAATCCCAATGTATGACGGCAAACCTGAAAACTTAGATTCGTTCATAGACGCGGTTCGCCTCTTTCAAGACACCGTAGACCAAACGTTCGCCAATGCCACACCAGCGCAAAAGACCGCAGCGACGCAAACCGTCGCTCTCCTGGTGCGCACTCGCTTGACAGATAAAGCGAGGCAGACAATCAACGAAAACCACACACTGGACGAGATGCTCGTAGCAATACGAGCACACTGCGAGTCCAAAATTTCTGCCGACAGTTTGACTGCTAAACTAAACATAGTTAAGCAGACCGGGGACCTAACGGAATTTTGTGATAAAGTAGACAGATTATGTAGCCAACTTAAGGCTGTGTACTTAAAGGAGGAAATCCCTCTAGAAACCGCTAATAAAATGTCCACTAAACGTGGAATAGACGCTCTTATCAAAGGGGTGAGTGATAAAGAAGCAAAATTAATCCTCAGGGCAGGAACATTCAATAAATTGAGCGACGCAATTGTGAAACTCATGGAGCTCGACACTCCAAGTCAACCAGCGACTGCTCAAATCTTGACGGCCGGTCGAGTTAATCACCAAAATCGAGGAAGAGGATCAAACAATCCTCGCGAAAACGGACGCGGATATGCACACCCAAATAGAGGTAATCAAAACAACCTCACCAGAAACAATTTTTTTCGTGGTAACTATAACAACTACCGCGGGTACAGAAGTTATAGAAACGGAAGAGGATTCCAGAACAGGGGATTCTTTCCACATCGTGGACACCCCAACAATCAGGGAATGTTCATGATTGCACAACAACAATTACAGCCACAAAATACCCCGCAAATACAGCAACACGTACAGGGATATCAGCTTATCCCTAACGATTTTCACGGACCACAACAGAATTTTTTAGGTCCACGGCAAGGGCAGCTTACGCAATAAACCTGTCCGCAAGCAATTTCGTACTTATAAATATTGAGTGCTCCGAGCAACAATGTAGCTTCATAGTAGATTGTGGCTCGGACATTTCAGTAATTAAGACATCGAAAATCAAGCAACAGCAAAAATACAACCCAAACGATTATTGTTCAATTTCAGGAATAGGTACAGGTACCATAAATACATATGGGAGCTTCATCACTAACTTGCAGACAGATGAGCTTCACATACGACTTAAGTTTCATCTCGTTGATGATAACTTCCCAATTCCTACAGATGGAATCTTGGGAAGGGACTTCTTTGCAGCCTATAAATGCTGTATTGATTATAACTCGTGGATACTAACCATAAGTTTCGAAAATAATTATATTTCGCTACCTATTCACGATAAATCACTGACTCAACAGATTATACCTCCAAGATGCGAGATAATCAAAAAACTAGAATTACCCAACATAAATGAAGATATGGTAACAATAGCAAAAGAAATAAAACCAGGGCTAATGTATGCAAACAGCATAATTAATAATGAAAACAAATTCGTTAAATTTATAAATACAACAACAAAAAATATGTTCATCCCGACAAATTTTCTGCCGACCATGGTACCATTACAAAATTTTTACGTTCGAAATCAGCACATTCAGCAAACATCATCAACAAACAAAAGGAACAAACAACTATTACAAGAACTGCAACTAACCCATATCGACCCGAAAATTAAAACGGAACTCGAACATCTTTGTATACAGTATAACGACATATTTGCAATACAAGATGACTATTTAACTACCAACAATTTTCATAAACAAGAGATCTTATTAAACGATAAGTCACCCGTCTATATCAAAAATTACAGAACACCAGAAACCCAAAAGCTCGAAATTGATCAACAAGTCAGAAAAATGTTAGATCAAAACATTATTCAAAATTCCACCTCACCATACAACTCGCCCATTTTATTAGTCCCGAAGAAAAATAACACTACTGACAATAAATGGAGACTGGTCGTCGATTTTCGACAGCTTAATAAGCGAATCGTACCAGATAAATTTCCATTACCCAGGATTGATGAAATACTGGACAAATTAGGCAGAGCAAGGTATTTCTCCACACTCGACCTAATGTCCGGATTCCACCAAATCCAATTACAAGACCATTGTAAAAAATTCACAGCATTTACAGCAGGAAACGGACATTATGAATTCACTAGACTTCCATTCGGGCTAAATATAAGCCCCAACAGTTTCCAGCCCATGATGACGCTGGCACTGAGTGGCTTACCCCCCGAATGTGCCTTCTTATACGTGGATGACATAATAGTTATCGGATGTTCAGCAAAACACCAGCTTACAAACTTATCAAAAGTTTTCGAACGTATGAGAAACTGTAATTTAAAATTGAACCCAGCCAAATGTTGTTTTTTTAAAACAGAAGTAACATTTCTGGGACACCACGTATCCCAAGAAGGAGTACAACCCGATAAAGCCAAGTACTCAATAATTAAAAATTATCCAATACCGAAAAATTCCGATGAAGTACGCAGATTTGTTGCATTTTGCAACTACTATAGGCGCTTCATCCCCAATTTCTCGGAAATTTCACACCCATTAAACCACCTAACGAAAAAAGACATCAAATTCAACGAAAAATGTCATGAAGCATTTCTCACTCTAAAACAACAACTAATGTCACCTAGAATTTTGAAATTCCCAAACTTCAAAAAGGACTTCATTATCACAACCGACGCCTCAAAAGTGGCGTGCGGAGCCGTCTTAGCTCAGGAGTACGATAATACAGAACTGCCTGTGTCGTTCGCTAGTAGAACATTCAGAAAAGGCGAAAGTAATAAATCAACTATAGAGCGAGAACTTGCCGCAATCCACTGGGCAATCAAATTTTTCCGACCATACGTATATGGAAGAAAATTCATCATTAAAACCGACCATCGACCACTTGTTTATTTATTCACTATGAAAGACCCATCATCCAAACTAACGCAAATGCGACTAGATTTGGAGGAGTACGATTTCACAGTGCAATATATAAAGGGTAAAAGTAACGTAGTATCAGACGCTCTCTCTAGAGTAAACCTCGATATACACGAACTTAAAAACATATATGCTATTACTAGGTCAATGACCAAAAATAACAATAAAGAATCAACTGTTCAGCCAGCTCCACAGGAATCTGATCAACTCCGAGTGGCTGATGCTACCAACGGCTTAGAAACATTTGATTCACCTAAATTAGGCTTCTTATATAACCAAAATACAAATAAGATAGATTTGCATTTATTTAATAAAAACTATAAAAAGAGCTTTGCATTAGTGCGAAATCTCGAATTGAATAATAAAACATTATTGAAACCCATGCTGCAGAAAGCATTCGAGGTTATCGATAAAGGGATCCCTTACACAAGAATGACTACAAATTATTCAAAAATAAAGAAAATGGCCAAGCAATTCGCAATTGCAAATAATGATTTAATTTTCAATTACATTGACACCAACTTACTTAAGGAAATAGGTAACAAAATTCTCAGGAATGTTACCGTAATAATATTTGAAAAACCTAAATTTGTGAAAAACGATATTGATATTGGAAACATCCTTTATCAATATCATAATACACCCGTCGGAGAACATACAGGAATTAACCGACTTTATAAAAAACTGAGACCAATCTATTTTTGGCACAATATGAAGGAAATTATTACTAATAACGTAAAAAATTGTACCCAATGCAAACTAAATAAGCACTTTACCAAGTTACAAGCTCCAGCAGTAGTCACGACTACACCCGTGAAACCTTTCGAAGTCGTATCGATCGATACTGTCGGACCATTTCCGCTATCAGAGAATGGAAACCGTTATGCAGTATCAATGCAATGCGATTTTACCAAATTTATTATTCTAGTACCGATACCAGATAAAACAGCACTAACTATGGCTAGAGCGGTAGTCGAAAAATGCATTCTAACATTTGGACAAATCGCAAAAATTAAAACAGATCAAGGAACAGAGTTCAAGGCTGTCTTTGATGAAGTGTGCAGAACACTACAAATAACACATTCATGTTCAGCTGCCTATCACCCCCAAACAATAGGCGCACTGGAAAGAAATCATAGGTGCTTGAATGAGTACCTGCGAATTTTCTGTAATGAACGAACTAATGATTGGGACAATTGGATGCCATATTATAGCTTCTGTTATAATACGACCCCAAATCTCGAGCACAACTACACCCCGTTCGAATTGTTGTTTGCTCGTAAATCTAACATTTTCGAATTTATGCCATCAGAAATTAATCCATTTTATAATCACGAATCCTACAACTCGGAAATGAAGTACAGACTTCAAGTTGCGCATACACAAGTTTTAGACACTATCCAAAAAACAAAGGAAAGAAGAACCCTAGAACTCAATAAAAAGATAAAAACAGATTCAGAAAACATCAATATCGGAGACATTGTATACCTAGCATTAGAAAACAGAACAAAACTCGACCAAGTGAACGACGGTCCCTACAAAGTGGTAAATACAAACGTTTCGAATGCTACCATAGTTAACGACAAAAACAAGCGTTTAGAAGTTCACAAAAGCAGACTGATAAAATTCAGAAACTAAACCTTCCCATCAGGGGGTAGAAGTTATATAATTTCAAAGTACACAAAAGAACAAAAATTATTAATACAATTATTATAACATTAGATCTTATTAAGCTTAGAAGCGTGCTGACAAGGAATAACTTATTCCATAGCGTCATTCTTTCCAAACGGGGAAGGTGTAGCATACCTACATTATTCCATCGAGCTCGAGTAATATGATATAACACACGCGGCACTATGACATCGTGGGAACGATCATTTCTACCGTTCCCACTGCATATGTGTTCGATTAAAAATGTACCTTAGTCAGCATGCTTCAAGCCATGCTTCAAGCCAGGCTAAAATTTACCCTGAATAAAGATATTGTTACCTCAACCAGCGAGTGTTCTAGACGGAATTATTATCACTTCCCTACCGGTCAAATAATATATTACACTTTCCTGTTGCCCAGCGAACGTGTAAAATAACAATGGAGTCGGTTTGTTGTGCTTGCGTCCGTGGTTTAGAAAAGGAAGATGAAGTTATTTGTAGCGGCTTTTGCAAATCTTCGTTTCACTTGAAGTGTGCTCATTTGACGGCAGAAACCAGGGATGCTGTTGCTAACTGTTCACAGCTGTTCTGGATGTGCAGAGCTTGTACTAGAATGATGGCAAACGCTTGTTTTCGTCAAGCCATTTCGTCCACAAACAGTGCTGTGCAGTTTATGGTTGATGAGCAAAACAAAGTGTTTGATGAAATAAGAAAAGAAGTTGCACTTAAAACTACCAAAATCAACACGATTCTCCAGCGAACACCTCTACCAACTACACCACGAATTCCCATATCACAACAAGCACTTAATCTGAGAAAAAGACCACTTCTGTTGATCCCCGATGAACCTCCGCAACGCGAGAATGTTTCTGAAGGGACAAAAGATGTAGAACCAGATGATGCAGTACCGTTAGCTGCTGCTCAAAAAGAACAACTGTTTTGGTTATATCTGTCCGGCATCGATCCTTAGGCGACAGTGCAACAAGTTGATAAACTTGTCCGTAACAATCTGAAAACTGACAAAACTGTGCAAGTTTTGAAGCTGGTTCCCAGAGGGAAAACTCTCGATGAGCTTACATTTGTTTCTTTTAAAATTGGCATCGATATACAGTTGAAAGATTTAGCGCTCTCAAAATCATCCTGGCAGAAAGGTATTATATTCCGTCAATTTGATTTTCAGCATACTACCACTCGCACTTCCTTTCGTTTCCTCCCCACACCTGCGGGAAATCAATCGCAATGAGCCAACATTGTTATTAACTGCTAATCGCCACACGTATCACTCTACTGATAACAACGACAGTACAACTTTACTTTCTCCCCGCCGCACACCCGCTTCGATCGCAAACGAATACGATCAGACTATATCTGCTAACACTATTCGCTCATTCACTTGTTACCAGCAAAATATACGCGGTCTCCGCACAAAAACTAATAGTTTGCTATTAGCCCTGGCCCAATGTGATTACGACGTCATCGCCCTCACAGAAACCTGGCTGAATGACGATATTCAAAACTCTGAACTTGCACAAAATTATACGATTTATCGCTGTGATAGAAACGTCCGGACCAGCCGACACAAGCGAGGCGGTGGTGTTCTTATTGCTGTAAAAAACGAACATCGAAGTGCTGCTGTTTGCGTTGAAGATAGTGATCAATTGGAGCAAACTATTGTTCGTGTTTCGCTACCGAATTTTGAATTGATTGTTTGTTGTATATATCTTCCGCCGAACAGCGAGCCTACGTTATACGTACAACACGCAGAATGTGTGCAAAAATTAATGAATCTTGCTGGGGATCGTAATGTTCTTTTGGTTGTTGGTGACTATAATCTTCCGCATTTATGTTGGACATACGATGAGAACCTAAAATGTATGCTGCCGGTAAATGCTTCTACTGAACAGGAAAATGCCTTGATCGAATCTATCCTCTCCAATGGATTATATCAAGTAAATAATATAACAAATTTTAACGCTGCGTGGAACTGTTAGAGCCAGCACTTCCTTTGCTGAAAGTCGATCAACACCACTATCCTTTTGTGATGATATTCGATATTATGGAAGAGAAGGCAACTGCTACTGTTGGCGCTTTTGAATTCGATTTTTCCCGCTGTGATTATGAATTGCTGAAAAGATACTTTGCCAACGTTCGCTGGGAGGAAATTCTGGTTGATTGTAGTTTGGATGAGGCTGTGCAACATTTGTATGAGCAACTATTAACCATACTTCGCCATGTTGTTGTTTCTCTGAAACGACTCAGTGCATTACGGGCTAAACGACAACCTTGGTGGAATACCGAGCTGCAGCGTCTACGCAACCGCCTGCGTAAGACTAGAAAACGTTATTTCCGGCAGAGAAATGAGCAAAACAAAGCTGAATTGCGCGTAATTGAGAGCAATACAACTCATTACAAGCATATTGCTTTCGTTGCTATATTCACCGCATGCAGGACAACTTCAAGCAAGATCCAAAATCCTTTTGGTCTTTTGTTAAAAACCGTAAACAGCTATCGGGGATCCCTGAACGAGTCACATACAATGATAATGTAGCCGAATCACCGATGGAGTCAGCAAACCTATTCGCATCCTTTTTTCGGAGTGTGCAAAGTAATAACCGACCACCTTCGTCTGAAGCATATCTGGATAGTTTGCCGCGATTCGATTTAGATTTGACACCCTTCAACTTTTCGCTACATGACGTAAGGCTAAAACTGCAATCAATCGATGGGTCCAAAGGAGCTGGCAATGATAGCTTACCGCCGATCTTCTTCAAAAACTGTGCCGAGTCACTTGCATTACCTGCAAGGATAATTTTCAACAGGTCAATATCCGAAGGAAGTTTCCTCAGTGCTTGGAAATCAGCCGCAATTGTACCCGTTCATAAGGCAGGCAGCATTCATGACGTGAAAAACTATCGGGCTATCTCCATCCTGTGTTGCTTACCGAAAGTGTTCGAAAGCTTGGTGCACGATTCACTTTATCCAAAGGTCCACCACATTATTTCCGAATGAAAGCATGGTTTTGTGAAAAAACGTTCGACGACCACTAACCTGATGACATACGTTACTTCACTGATTAGCGCTTTGGATGAGCGCCAACAAGTCGATGCCGTTTACGTTGACTTTGCTAAGGCGTTCAATAAGGTACCCCACCCTCTGTTGGCTACAAAACTACATAAAATGGGATTGCCGAACTGGCTCACGCAGTGGCTGTCGTCGTATCAACGAACGCAGCGCGTACGTACGTATCGGCGGAACGCGTTCTTCACCGTTTGCGTTACATTCGGGGGTGCCCCAAGGAAGTCACCTTGGCCCACTTTTATTCATTCTTTTCGTTAACGATTTGTGTTCAACCATACGGTCTCCCAAGTACATGTTTGCCGACGATCTCAAATTTTTTCGAGTGATTACATCCACTTTAGACTGCTGTGCAATTCAAGCTGATATCGACACTTTGTTGAGCTGGTGTACACTTAACGGAATGGAAGTAAATGTGCGAGAGTGTAACGTTATATCATTCTGCAGAAAGAGACAAGTTATGATGTTCGACTATAGGATGTCCACTGTCAGCATCAACCGAGTCAACACTGTAAAGGATTTGGGCATCCTCCTTGATGCCAAGTTGAATTTTGCTTAGCATATTTCAGCTACAACCGCAAAAGCATATGCCATATTGGGGTTCATTAAAAGGACCACACAACAATTTGACGACGTATACTGTTTAAAATCACTCTATTGTTTTCTTGTGCGTAGCATTCTAGAGTATGGAGTGCTTGTGTGGGCTCCTTATAACGCTGTCAAACCCAACCAAATCGAACGAGTGCAGCGTCAGTTCCTTCGTTATGCCCTCCGATTGCTGCCGTGGAATGATCCAGTGCGACTACCACACTATGAACAACGCTGCTCTCTCATACATCTACCAACTCTGTCAAGTAGGAGAACCATGCTACAACGTCTCCTTATCTTCGACCTCCTGGAGAATAATGTAGATAGTCCAGAATTACTTAGCCACATTCGATTCAACGTACCACCAAGGCCCACCAGACGAAGTGATTTTCTCCGGATCGCTAGACACCGCACTCTGTTTGCACAAAACAACCCTTTTGATGTTTGTTGTCGTAATTTCAATAATGTTTCGAACTATTATGATTTTAACTTGTCCAAATCTACCTTTAAACTTAGAATAAGTAGTCATTAGAACAGTCTGTATGATTTTTGTTTTCGAAGACTTATGAATAAATACTAAATACTATAAACAATCAAAGTCGATTTTTTTTGTCGAAACAGAACTTTTTTTTTCAAACCGTTGCCATTTTGCGAAAAAAAATTCTAAAAATATAATCATGTGTACTTCACTAGCGACACTTATGTAGATAATGAAAAAAATTTTGTTTTGGTTATAGGTGGAGTTGGGCACGACTCCTACTGCTCGCCGCGGAACAACTTTTAAAAAAAGCGGTTCACGGCAATCGCTGCACAGCCGCCATTCTGTAACAAAAATAGCAATAAAAATACTTTTTCTATTTTGCAAGAGAGGCTCAATCCAATGATATATTATTTATATACCTTACATCTCAAATGTCCTGTAAAAAAAATCATGAAAAAAGCCTTGCTTTTTTGAGCATTTGGTAGATATAACCCCTTAAGCGTTTATCTAGTAAAAGACTTAGTCCAAAAATACTCTCCGCCCACCGGAAGATCCGGAATGACCGTCAAAGAGGACAATCTTAAATACTGGTTCTAGAGCGTCTCGGGTTTTTCTAAAGTCCTTCTTGCTGAACTACTTAACGCGGATTAAAAAAAACTGTTTTTTTTACGATTTTTGAATTAACGCGGTTTTTTTACGCGGATTTTCGAATTAACGCGTTTTTTTTACGAGGTACGTATCCCTCGCGTAAAAAAAACCTGACTGTAATATATTTTTTATGAACCTTGCAAACATGAACTGTATTTTCAATTATTCAAGTCAATGATATTTGTATTTACACACTTTTCTTTTAACTGATAACAAATGTTGTTTTTGAAATACAATGAAATATATATTTTCAATATGAGACAGGCAAGGTTTGGTGTTTTTCTATTGTTTTTCAGGACAAACATTCAAACTTCATCAAGACATATGGAAATATGAACAAAATTAGATACATTGACAACATAAACTCAAACTTGCCTAAAAGTCATATGAGACTATTGTGCTTTTATGGGCAGTATAGTTAATTTCTATTTTTTTTCTTATTTCATTTTTATTGCATAGTTATAATGTAAGTAGATTCAAATATATGTATGGTAAATATACAAGCAAAATAATATCATAAACGCAAAAAAAAAATATACATTTGGAACTTGGAATGAAAATGAAGAAAAAAATCTGCACCATAACCCAACATTTAAGCATTATGTTATGTTACACCCACTTAATCATAACGTTGGAGAACTATGACATTTTAGCTAGTGAAAAATAATTTCAAATGGCTTACGCCATCAAAATATAATGAATTGATTCTGTTATATCTAACATTTTTTTTTTAATAACGATCCGAGGAGCACCGTAGAAGAAGTTACGCCCTTTTCAAAGCTTGCGCTTGTTTTATTTATACACGGTGACAAAAAAGTCCGGTCACACTTTATGGGGTCGCCTGTAGCCTACACGTTGCATCTCTCTGGTGCCATCTATATGTCAAATGAAAGGGTTAACTTTGCTGCCCAAAATGGCAGAGTTTCGTTTCTGTGCAGTTTGTTTACATTGAGTTGTGAGCCACGGCAGAGTTAAGAGCAGCTGTTATCGCTGAATATGTGAAAGGGTACAAACCCGGACACATATTCAAACACCTAAAACCGCTCGGAATCAACCGGAAATTCGTGTACCGGACCATAAATCGGTACCTAGAGACCGGAGGCACCGAGGACAAGGCACGATCTGGACGACCAAGGTCTGTGAGAACTCCAAGGCTGAAAAAGATTATACGAGACCGGATTCGCCGGAATCCCGCCCAATCTGCACGGAAGCTGGCCAGGAACCTTAAAATGAACCGAGAATCAACCCGCCTGCTTCTGCGCAAGGATTTAAAACTTACACCGTACAAAAAACAGGTGGTTAATGGGGTTACCAAAGCTACAAAGAACAAGAGGTACCAACGGTCGCGGGAGTTGCTCGGTTGGCGCGCAGATGACGAGCTCCTGTGGACAAGCTGAACGTTTCCCGGTTTCAAAATAAGACGTCAGTGATGGTTTGGGGAGCCATTTGCAAGAGAGGTAAACTGTCAAAATCAACGCAGCGTACTACCTGGACACGGTTTTGAATAAAAATGTTCTGCCTCAAGCTGAACTCTCGACTACTTTGTGATAAGGTCGTATGTCTAAACGTAAACAAAACGAGTGAGAGTTATATTCCTTGTACTTCCTAAGCACAAATCATCTCTCACTCGTTTTGTTTACGTTTAGACATACGACCTTAGCACAAAGTAGTCGAGAACTATTGTTTGAAAACGATTACTACTGCATTTAGCAAGATGGCGCCCCATCCCACACCGCAAAGGTTGTTCAGGCGTGGTGTGAGGAAAACTTGACCGATTTTATTTCGAAGAATGAATGGCCTCCGTCGTCTCCGGATCTGAATCCACTGGATCATTTCGTGTGGGAATACATGATGTCGAATCTGAACGACTATAAAATAACAAATTTGGAGCAATTCAAGTGAGTTATCACGAAAATCTGACACGAAATGCCGATGAAGCACGTGCGCGCCGCTTGCGACGACTTTCCGAGACGTCTGAAGCTGGTTCGATCAGAGACAGGTGGTGTAATTCCGAGATATCGTCTGTGAAGTATCTTTATGAGTTACTGAATAAAGCTATGAAAGCCAGATTTTCTTATTCTTTGAAATATTGAGATTTTCCTGTGTGACCGGACTTTTTTGTCACCCTGTATAAAAATTGCTTATCGGGAGGCAAAACATCTATTCCTACAATGTTTCATCGAAATCTAAGAGGCTATGACTAATTACTTATGGAGTTTGTATGAATTTTCTAAGGATATCGGACATTTTAACATAAAATGGACGCATCTCGAAAATGCCACCAACGATTTTTTTTAAAATTCACACAGAGATGAAGAACATCATAACGAACAAACTGGCATTTACCATTTTCATGGTACTTTTTTTTATAATAACGGTCTCAGGAGCACCGTGAATGAACTTCAAATGAACTACAAACTATATTACATATTAGATCAATCTGTTCTCTAACCTTACTGAATAATTTCATCGTGAAAATTTTCAAGTATAATTGTTGAACTTAAATCAAAGTTTGAAAGTCACCCGTCGGGAATGGGTTTATCTTTTACTGTAGATTTTTTTAAAACAATTTAAATTTTTAACATATCAGCAAAATAATTATCGCTTTCCCCGTACATCTTGAACGTTGTAGTATACTTGAAGGATTCATTTGGGGTACAATATGTGCAGCATGTCTTGTGTAGGATAAATGTCTTTTCTATTTTTAAAAATATCGAAAAAAAATTATATTGCTCTATCTTGTTCTAAGTACAATTTCTTGAGAACATTTTTGTAAATTTTGCTAGAGCTTTGAGTAATAGGGAGAAAAATGGATAGATTTCAACTGCGGCTCGTCACGGCGCCATTAGCTAAACTTGAAACTCGATATGGTGTTTTGCATGAAATGGCTCTGCCGAGTTACAGCAGATTTTCTTCAATTTTTTTTTAAATGTTTGTTATTATCGTTTTCGGCCGTAATTGATTTTTTTAATAAACAAATAACTTTTTGCTATCAAATAATTGTACTGTTCAAAAATTACAATTTCAATGCATATAAAAATTGCTACACACTTCAAAAAAATTCAAACTGCTCATTTTCTCGAGCAAAAAGGTTTGTAATCTCCATGTGTTCTTGACTTTTTCATAGTCTATCCTCAATGAATTACTGCCTTATTTCAACCTAATTTTGATGGCAATGCCATGACACTACAGAAGTTATTGGACATGTAACTATAAAGTAACGTTTATAATCAACTGACAGTGGTTTGGCTTACTTTAAATTTCGTTAACATGCTTGATATCTTCGATACTATGTCTTTCTGACATTTCAAAATTGCCTTCCGCCTTTTATTACGTTTTTGGCGGTTTTTGCCGATGCACCTGTATCAGAACTTTTAGCCATGTGCTAATTCAACACGTGTGCCGAATTTTAGTTAAGACGCAGTTAACTTTGATTTCCGTACGACTGGCTTTTTTTTTTAAAGGGGGGATTTGTTAGTAGCTTAAGTATTTATGATAAATATTAGTAAATAATGAGTATGTGTGTCCAATCACAAATGGTGACATCTCAACACTGTTAGAAATTTGTAATTTTAATTGATAGGATTTGTTTGCTTTCGCAATTAGGACTTATCATTCGTAGGGATTTAAACCTACTTGTCAGAAAAGGGGAAGTAAACTTACAACTAACTTAATTGCTAACTAATTGTCTATAAAGAGAGCTTATCGTAGCAATTGAGGATTGCAACGATTTTTGTCGAAAATTGTTAATAATTTTATTTGACATAGCTTCTAATGGTTCAACACCTGTAAGTCTATGTAATTCGAGTGTACCAAACCAAGGAGGACGCTTCAAAATCATTTTCAGAATTTTATTCTGAATCCTTTGGAGCGTTTTCTTCCTTGTTGAACAGCAACTTGACCAGATCGGTACAGCATAAAGCATTGCTAGTCTAAAAATTTGTTTGTAAATCAAAAGTTTGTTCTTTAAACAAACTTTAGAATTCCTGTTTATGAGAGGATATAAACATCTCGTATATTTGATGCACTTGGCTTGTATACTCTCAATGTGCTCTTTGAAAATAAGTTTTTTATCATAAATTAGTCCCAAGTACTTAACCTTGTCGGACCAACTTAAAATAACCCCATTCATCTTGACAACGTGATTATTGTTTGGCTTGAGGAAAGAAGCCCTAGGCTCATGCGGAAAAATTATCATTTGAGTTTTAGAAGCATTGGGAGAGATTTTCCACTTTTGCAAGTAGGAAGAAAAAATATCCAAACTTTTCTGCAATCGACTGCATATGACACGAAGACTTTTTCCTTTTACGGAAATGCTTGTGTCATCGCAGAACAATGACTTTGTGCATCCTGGAGGCAAATCAGGAAGATCTGAAGTGAATATGTTGTACAGGACTGGACCCAAGACTGAACCTTGAGGCACACCTGCTCTGACAGGAAATCTATCAGATTTTGAATTCTGATAGACAACCTGCAGAGTTCGATCAGTAAGATAATTTTTTAAAATTTTGATGAGGAAAATTGAAAAATTAAAAGTTTGCAATTTCGCATTCGAACCTTTATGCCAAACACTGTCGAATGCTTTTTCTATGTCTAAAAGAGCAGCTCCAGTGGAATAACCTTCAGATTTGTTAGCTCGTATCATATTAGTAACTCTGAGCAATTGATGAGTTGTGGAATGCCCATGGCGAAATCCAAACTGTTCATTTGCCAAAATTGAATTTTCGTTGATGTGTGACATCATCCTGTTGAGAATAATTCTCTAAAACAGTTTACTTATTGAAGAAAGCAAACTGATTGGTCGATAACTTGAAACTTCAGCTGGGTTCTTATCTGGTTTTAAAATTGAAGTAATTTTTGCATTTTTCCATAATTTGGGAAAATATGCAATTTTGAAGCAGCAATTGAAAATTTTCACTAAAAATTCCATTGTGCTCTCAGGGAGATGTTTGATTAGTATATTAAAGATTCCATCGTCACCAGGTGCTTTCATATTTTTGAAATTTTTAATAATTGATTTAATCTCATTCAAGTTAGTTTCAATTATTTCTGCAGGTAAAAAATTCTGGGAAGAAATTAAATCAAATTGACGTGTGACTTCATTTTCAATTGGACTCACAAAATTTAAATTTGAGTTAAGAACACTCTCAAACTGTTGAGCAAGTCTTTGAGCCTTTTGTTCATTGGATACAAGAAAACGTTCACCATCTTTGAAAACTGGAATAGGCTTTGAAGGTTTCTTAAGAATCTTCGACAGCGTCCTAAAAGGTTTTGAATATGGTTTCAATTTTTCAACTTTAGTCTCAAAATTTTGATTTCTCAGAAGAGTAAATCTATGTTTAATCTCTTTCTGTAAATTTTTATAAATAGTTTTAAAAACAGGGTCACGAGAACGTTGATATTGACGCCTGCGGACATTTTTCAAACGAATTAGAAGTTGAAGATTTTCGTCAATTATTGGTGATTCAAATTTCATTTGAGCCTTTGGAACAGAATAATTCCTGGCATCAACAATTGCACATTTTAATGCTTCCAAAGCGGAATCAATATTCACTTCGTTTTGCAAATCAAGCTCATTATTGAAATTTCTCTCAATATGAGTTTTGTATCTTTCCCAATTAGCCTTGTTATAATTAAAAACAGAGCTCATAGGGTTTAAAACTGATTCATGTGATAAAGAAAAAGTTATTGGAAGATGGTCAGAATCAAAGTCAGCATGTGTGATCAAATCACTACATACATGACTTTGATCTGTAAGCACCAAATCAATTGTTGAAGGGTTTCTTACAGAAGAAAAGCATGTAGGACTATTCGGAGACAAGATAGAATAGTATCCTGAAGAACAATCATTGAATAAAATTTTGCCATTGGAATTACTTTGAGAATTATTCCATGAACGATGTTTAGCGTTAAAATCGCCGATTATAAAAAAAATCGAACGATTTCTGGTGAGTTTTTGTAAATCACCTTTAAAATAATTTTTGTGCTCGCGTGTGCATTGAAATGGTAAATATGCTGCGGCAATAAATAAAATCCCAAGTTCAGTTTGAACTTCAATTCCCAAAGTTTCAATAACTTTCGTCTCAAGATGGGGAAGAGCACGATGTTTGATTCGGCGATGAATAACAATTGCAACTCCACCGCCGGAACCCTGAATACTATCATATCTATGAACCACGTAATTGGGATCATATTTTAATTTTATGTTAGGTTTCAAAAATGTTTCAGTAATAATTGCAATATGCACATTATTTACTGTTAAAAAATTAAAAAGCTCATTCAATAAGCGAGCATTCCGATTTAATATTTTAATTGTTTCATTTAAAATCATTGCTAAATTTTAATTTAGAAACAATTTTAATAGTAAAATTTGTGCCTATTTGAATGGCTTCAAACATTGATTTTGCCTGCAACATGGCGTTCATAAGATCGAACATTGCCTTTGCAAAAGAGAAAGTTTACCTGCCGTAATAGGCCCCAGGCAGTTGACATTAGAAAAAATATTTTCGGCAGCAATATTAGCTGGAGTAATAGGTGTGCAATTATTTTCTAGCGTGTTTTGCTTACCCATATTAACGGTCATTTTCGAACCACCAACACTAGGCGGTATAATGTTCGAACTACCTGTAACCTGTGCATAAGTTAAACGGGTATGCAAAGGAGTAGGTAAACTATGCGTCGCTGGTACGCTTGGAGAATTTTGTTTTGAATTTTGTTTACCTTGCCTTGCCTTAACAATTGCTAAACGGGCTGGGCATTGATAAAAATTCGACATATGGTTGCCGTTACAATTCGCACAGCGAAAATTTTTACTCTCTTTCACAGGACATGTGTCCTTTTTGTGAGAAGAGTCTCCACAAATGAGGCATTTTTGGTCCATGTTACAAAACATTGAACCATGGCCATAACGTTGGCAAACACGGCATTAGGTGATATGCTTTTCACCTCCGCCAAACTTTCGATATAAATCCATTTTACACGCACGTTATATAGAGCATGTGCTTTTTCAAAAAATTTTAAGTTATTAACCTCACTGCGGTTAAAATGAATTAAATAATTTACAAGGGAAATTCCAGTTCGCTGACTGTTTTCGCCTCGTGATTTTTGTTTTAACAGAATTACTTGGGTAGGGGCTATACCAAGTAATTCTGTCAAAGTAATTTTGATCTCATCAACAGTTTGATCGTTGGTGAGACCTTTACATACGACCTTGAACGGCTTGGCGCTCTTCGTATCATATGTAAAAAAATTATACATCTTTTCAGTTAAATACTGAATAAGACGATTCCAATCTTTCAATGTTTGGGCCAGTAAACGGCATTCGCCTCTTCGGCCAATTTGATAAGTAACTTTGACGTCGTAGAGAAACGTAGAAAGTTCTCTTTTAAAAATATTAAATTCAGAAGCAATAGTTACCACAATAGGTGGAACTTTCTCCTTTTTTACAGAAATTTCACTTTGAATAGTTTTACTTTCGAACATTTCAATTTCGCCGGCTTCTTGCTCAGGCAGAATATCATATAAATTTTCACTGCATAAGCTAGTTTCGGAAAGAGATGCCTCTCTTTTCCTCCCCGTAGCGATGCGTGGTTTCTTTTTTCGTCCTGCCATTTCAGGTGATACGAAAAAAGTTCAAAAATAATATCAAATTGCAAGTATTGAGAAAGAAAGAAATAGGTAGTCTTGAGAAAGACTGATGTAAGTTAACTTCCAGGTAATCTTTAAAAGACACACTGACAAAACACAAACTTTGAAGCTATAGGCAGTCAAAGACCAGTCCACAGGCAACCGAAAATACGTCTGATCTGTCGGGCAGCTCAAGACGCACTGACGTACGACTGGCTTCATACCCGGCGAGAGGAGGTGAGTGGAGGACTAAGGGCAAAGGTAACTTGTAGTCAGAACAGGAGTGTTTGCGTTGCTACACACAAAAAAATAACAAACTTTAGTGTTCCTCAGGTTCAGAGTTTGCTTGGGAAAAAGTCAATTTGAGTAACTTTCATTTGTCGTGCGCGTGACTGAAAGACAAGCAAACTATGGGTCTACTACGAAAGCGTTAAACTCAAAAGGCTGAAACACGAAAGGCTGAAACTCGAAAGGCTGAAGTCACGAAACGATAAAAACTACAAAAGGCTGAAAACACGGAAGTCTGAATCACAAAAGGGTGAAAATCATAAGGATGAAAATTCAAAGAGTTTTTTATATTCGGTTTCGGTTAACTATTTGTATATTCGGTGAACTATTTGTGTTGACTATCAGACTGTCGCTAACGTCTGTATATTTTCATGCGATGTTCACCGCCGAAAATCTTCCAGTCTATGAAATATTTCAATAGCACAATTTCTGCATTTAAACATAAGTTTATATTAAGAAATTCCTTATAATGCAACACACTCGTGGCCTTTTCGGGACTTCATTCGCGTGATGACCAGACTTATGTCCAATCACTACACGTTAAACACGCATCTCTTTCGTATAGGGCTTGTAGACAGTAATCACTGCGTTTGTGGCGATGGCTACCATGATATCAAGCATGTTGTTTTGTCGTGTGCCGAATTCTGTGGTGTTAGATCCGAGCTTATAGATTCCCTTCGGGCTCGAGGAAAACAACCGAACGTACCCGTTAGAGACATTCTGGGAAGCGGTGATCTCCAGTACATGACACAGCTATACGGGTTTAAAAAAAATGCTGGCATTAAAATTTGAACTGTTTTTAATTATTTATTAGATTACAATTCCCGCCACAAACTGAAAGAAAATGATACACCATGCTGGAGACACTAAAACGAAGACTCGGCATCTTTATATTTACGCAGACACCTCAGACCAAAACTGCTCAAATAGAACATCACTGGTTAGCCAAGTACAAATCAATACATTCAGTAATATAAAATAGTTAAAAGCAAAATTGTAACTCCCCTTCTCTCACCTTAAATCCCCACTAGCTCGTAGTCGGCCGCGAGATATAAAAAATGTGCCTCCCTCTTTTCCCTGCTAATTTAGAATTAAAAAAATCACAGGAAGGTTGTGTGCAAAGCCACGACCGCAAGGTTGAAGTAGAATACTTTTACAAGAAAGATAACCCGGCTGCTTGCGTGTCAGTCATTTTTCCTAGTAAATAAATGTTGACCGCTCATTGGCAGTATTGAAAATTCTGTGCAAACGAAGTTGAAGTACTACTCAATTTCAGTTTGCACATATAAATACGACCTCACTGAACAGGAAAAGTACAAACTCTTTGCGGCGCAAACAAGTTTCAACAGTCAGAGTATATGTACATCTGAATTCAAATTAAGATAATTAACTTTTGGTTAAAGCTCAGAACAAGAAAATATTAAATCTTCAATTCATTTGTTTGGTTGTCCTAAAAATGGTTCGATTTCTCCTACCTCTAGTAGAAGGCCCTTCTCCAGCGTCCCAACCAGAGGTTGGACACGTGTTACCTCTGGCTGCTTTTAAATTGACCTCCGTACTGGTACTTGGTTTCTTCGATGCACTTCCCCCATGCTGGTCCTTCGCGCGTTTCCGAGCATCACGCTTGTATTTGGCGTTCATATATTTAGACATAGCACTGAATACACTTCCGATGGATTTCTCAATAAATGCAATAAATGCACTCGTAGTCTCTTATCCAAGAATAATAAAACACTTCCAAGAAATGTTGCACTACTGACCATAATTCAAAAATTGGCATCAAATCGAGAAAAACGCCTTTGAAAGTTTTTTATCGGTACAACATATTTTGACTGCTCATGACAACTTTTTCATTGAGTATGTCACCCTTCATATATGCTGGACCCTTGCCGTTGAGTTGAAACAGAGAAATCTGTAGAAAAATTCCATCCGCCACGTATTTTTAACACAGTAGCCGTTTTTTCAATTATAAACGAAAGGTCAGTTGACAAAACGGTGTGCATTTCGGCTAATATCCATACGATGTGAATTAGGGTAAACTAGCCTAAAATTGACCCCTTTCCTATGGTGGACCACCCGCCAGATGAACTAAAAATTCTTCGGAAACGCGAGGGATTTTCAGGAAAATTCCATCGGGAAACATGTTATCCATCCAATCTGCATCATATACATTTATAAATTTTGATCAATGTTAAGAGAAATGGAGCTAATCTGATGGGTGGTCCACTATGGGTTGATAAAATAAGGGGGCCACTATAGGTTAATTTACCCTATATCGTACTCGTTGGTGATGCAAATGGTTTTAAATTCAATAAAACAACACGGAAGCACAAGTAAGGATGAAAAGGACGACGAGACAATTGTTACGTGCGGCAATATAATAATATAACGAAAATATTATTATTCATGGTAATCTCACAATCCACTTTCCTATTTTTTCTCATCAAATCCAAAATGAAATCTGAATCTTATCTTCTTTATTAATAATACTCCTAATCAAAGAGCTAAATATCTTTTTTTTAAATGTAAAGGTTTATGACAGAAGGAAACAGTCACACGTTTTGATCATTGGGTTTCGCAGTACAACAAATAAATTCTTGTTGCATCAAATATTCTTCGTGAAAAAGTCGAATTTGATGCAATGGCCTTACGATCGCTCACCTGTCGCCAGTAACCACCAAGCTACAACACACTTTCGAAAGTTAGAAGAAACACAGTTCAATAATAATACACTGGTTCGTAAAGATGCCACAGGTTCAAATTGGATATTGGATATTAGCCAAATTCTCAATTATTCTGGATATTAGCCAAAATTGTTTCACGTTTGCTGCCTTCCCAAATGCATTTTTTGACAATCGGCTTCCGTAGGGACCTTGTTTAGGGTGTGTACCATCACGAGAAACTGTTTTCTCGATTTTGGTAAAAATGGCATATTAGCCAATTTTTTAATTATGGGCAGGACTAGTAAAGAGACAATTTCCACGTGTTGTAACGTGCTGGAGCACGAAATCTATGTCTGTGATAGGGAACCTTCACGTTCACGAGGCATGACTGGAGAAACGCGTCTGATAATGCGGTAAAATTTTTAATGTCTTTTTGTGCAATTTATTGTACTCAGACAAACCCTGTTTTGAATTGGATGAATTTTTAGTGAATAAACGTTAACCGTTTGTTATTCAATGTTGGTCATGCTGATCGCAGCCTTTGCGCTGCCCCTACAGTGGGGGGATTACTAAATGAAGTAAAAATTGGACAACTACAACAGAATTTGATTGCATCCCGCACAGAATGTCTGCTTGTGTTGATGCCAGAAAATTATTAACCTTCAATTATTTTTTTATTTGCCTTGAGAAAAGCATGTTGCGGTTCAAAATCGGTTGCTAATTACAACCTTTGAGCTGCCCTAATATTGGGGGAATTAAAATACACGGACAACATGCACTGTGGAAGCTATTTCACATTCAGTAAATTAGACGGGTGCGATAAATTTAAATTGCTAGGATGCAACACAGAATACTTGCTTGCGTTGACAAAAATTATTAACTTCCAATGACTTGTTTATTTGCCTTCAAAAAGGCATTTTGATTTCCAAAATTGGATTTCCTGATGGCAATCTTCATGCTGCCCCAACACGGGGGGAATAATGGCTGTCTGGCGACACACGCTGAGGAAAACCGCGCTGCTCCTGAGACGTGGTGACCAACCACAGGGCTAGTGCTGCTGCTAAGGAAGGACGACTGCTGTTGTCGCTGTCTAGAACTTTTATGAGCGGCTCCGGCTGAAACAGGCTCTTATATAGGCCAAATAGCATGTTTTCAATTGCAAGGTATATAATCCTGTCGACCGTGCTTGGGAAGCAAGCATATAACGACCAATCAGAGGTCGAATTTTTCGTTTTGACAAGGCTTGACTATTTTCAATAGTACAATAGTGTGAATAATAAAATTACAATTATCTTATTTTGGGAAGAATCTTAGAAGATTTTCCAATCTATTGCTGCAAGAACGAAGGAAATCCATCGAATACTAACCGATTTATTAGCATTTGAAATTGGACATATTTTTCACTTTTTTCGGTTTTAGATTTTCATTTCACATCCCTATGTAGCCGAACTTCCTGAGAGAAGTATTCTACTTCAAAAAATGTACTTGGCTCAGTAAAACATAAGTTGTAGCGTGCCGTGTCAAATAAACTATTTTTAAAACTAAAAACTCGTGGCCTTTGGCAAACTCAATTGTCCGGGGTGGATGCTGTCCTTACTCGCTACCGCTCGTTCGGACGTAAACTAGGGGATCACCCCTATGTTTGGAATAGACCTAGGAAATCCAACAGATCAGTTGTTTTAGTGCACGTGGCCGCCGCTTCCGACGGCAGGTCGGCGGCCGGCTCGGGCTGCGGGAACAGTGCCGGCCTTGGGGGCCGCCACAGTCCCTTGCCCTCGATTATGCGGCTGAGTTGCATCAGGTATAACACCTATGGGTACGAGAATACGAATACCTATGGGCATACGAAGTGGTAGATTGTCTAGGGGTAGTGAGGTTTGGAGACTAGGCCGTCGATTTCACGCAGAACCGCATTGGTATGGTTTTCCATCAGTATGTTCAACGAAAAAGCTGGTTATTTTACACATTTGTGGAGGGTTTCCACTTTTCCCTTAATCCTCTATTTCCATTAATCCTTTATTTGCCTCAAAAGCATGTATTTTAACAAATTACTTTTTGGTTTATCAAGATGCGACCAAAACAATGTGTGCATTCAGCCTTTCGTATATGATACATACTTTTCAGCCTTTCGAGTTTCAGCCTTTTGAGTTTCAGCCTTCCGTTACTAACCCCAAACTATTTATTCCGATATAATCAGCAAATAGATTGGAGATGTCTGCAGGGTTCTCTTCTACTTTTTCGTGCAGTTGCTTTTTTGAAGGAATTTGACGTGCAAGTTACAAGATTGCTGGTAGTGCTGCGCGCTAAACCCATGGGCTATAGTACAAATAGGAGACAAAAATCGGAAGATGAAAGTAAATTAATGTATTAAAACTGTGCAGTTGAGAATTCTAGTGTTTTTGGATTCATTGCGTTGCAAGTGATGGTTCGGATTATGTGTAAATGTTATGTGATTTTGCTGTGCAGAGTTTGTGGTTCCGGCGAATGAAGAGCCTGGTAACAATTGTTGATGCTATTAGAGTGTGATAGTGAGGGGAACGTTGCGGCGCCATGTGTGATGCATTCAAAAAAAAAAAAAAATAATAATACCAGTGCGAAGTTCTATACCCTGCTGTCAAAGAGCTGCACGCATGTATTAGTGCTAAATATTATCGGTGCTTGCTTTTGCGGAAACGAACTATTCAGCACAGTATATACTATTCAGCTAAGTATACACTAAGTATACACAGGCTTGCCAAAACTGCGGATTTTTTTTTTATAAATGTGCAGTATAAGGCAATCCACGGGTGACGTTTTTTTTGCTTGTACGTTTGTTATTGTTGCTGTTTTTCAAGCTGCAAAATCAAAACACGACCAAAACCGAAATCTTTTAATGTCGGCAATAATATCAAAAGTGATTTTATATTATTGTATTTAGGATTGGCACTCGCGATACTAGAGCTACCGATCGGATAACATTTGTTTTTCACGCTTCTGGATCTGGATTGCATCCAAGTTGAGACCGATCGAACAACATACAACGGATCGAACTGTCTCGTGGATTGCCTTATATGTAGCTTGTAGTTTTGGTTCACGAAATCAAAACTCCAACCGAATAAATTTTACGCCTTTATTCTAGGGTTTTCTAGCTTTTGATTAAACATTGGTGTATGAATGAAGTTGAATTGAAACTTATGCGATGACATCATCTCGTAATGCATTCCCTTTTTATCTCTATTTATGACTTTTCTAGCTTTTGAATATTTTGTTTTTGCTCTGGGGCAAAAATTTTAATATTTTGGTAAATTTTCAAAGATCTGCATAATACATGTCTGAAACGATAGAACCTATAACACTGTGCTACAAATGAAAAAAAAAAATGCAAGAACTTCTAAAGTGACCTAGTGTAGGTTGTAGGTCTTGTTGAGTGTAGCATTCGCTCATACTAGAAATTTTCCAAACTCCCCCAAAATCTGAAGTTATGGTCAAAATACGGTTTTTTGGGCCTCAGTGCATAAAATATTTTTTAACTCAGTCATTTCTCAACCGATTTTCAATTTTGAGGCAGTTTTGGAAAGAAGATAAACAGAGCTTTCAAAAACTCTACTGGTTTGTACTAATATCACTAAAACATGTTGAGTTATTTGAGTTTAAATATAATTTTTTAGTTTTTTTCACGCAATTTTTCAATTTAATTTGAAATTTGCCACCTGTTTTTGTGAGAAAGATACTACAAATACACTAAACTTTTGAAACTATATTCAATGACGAATCAAACAAAAGTGGTTTTGTGAAAATCGGTGAATATTTGACTGAGTTATATGTTTTGAAGAAAACCAGAATTTTTGGCTTCTATACCACAATTATTTCGCGGTGCTACAAATGGTGAAAAAACACAAGAACTTCTGAAGTGATCTAATGGAGGTTGTAGGTCTTGTTGAGTGTTACATTTGCTCATACTAGAAATTTTCCAAACACCCCCAAAATCTGAAGTTATGGTCATAATACGGGTTTTTGGAGCTCAGGGCATACATTTTTTTTAACTCAGTCATTTCTCAACCGATTTTCAATATTTAGGCAGTTTTGGAAAGAAGATAAACAGAGCTTTAAAAACATCTACTGTTTGTACTAATATCACTGAAACATGTTGAGTTATTTGAGTTTAAAAATATTTTTTTAGATTTTTTCACACAATTTTTCAATGTGAGGTCTGAGAACTGGGTTTTGATCATAACTTCAAATTTAAGGGGTATTCGAAAAACTTTCAGTATGCGCGCTATTAACACTTGACTAGAGCTAGTACCCACACTAGGTCACATCAAAAGCTCTTGCATTTTTTACCATTTGTAGCACCGTGAAACAATTGTGCGTTAGATGCCAAAAAATCTGGTTTTTTTAAAAACTCTAAAACTCAGCCAAATATTCACCGATTTTCACTAAACCACTTTTGTTTGGTTCGTCATTGAATATTATTTCAAAATTTTATTGTATTTGTAGTATCTTTCTTGCAAAAATAGGTGAAAAATTTCAAGTTATGTTGCAAAATAGCATGTAAAAGTCTAAAAAATTATATTCAAACTCAAATAACTCAACATGTTTTAGTGATATTAGTACAAACCTGTGAATGTTTTGGAAGCTCTGTTTATCTTCTTTCCAAAACTGCCTCAATATTGAAAATCGGTTGAGAAATGACTGAGTTAAAAAAATGTATGCCCTGAGGTCCAAAAAACCGTATTTTGACCATAACTTCAGATTTTGGGGGTGTTTGGAAAATTTCTAGCACGAGCGAATGTTACACTCAACAAGACCTACAACCTACGCTAGGTCACTTCAGAAGTTCTAAATCGCTGTAGCACAGTGTAATGATTGCTCTGGTATTTTTAAAATGCATTAATAATGTTGTATTGATATTGATGCCTATACGCTTTTTTATAAATTTTCTAGCTTTGGATGCATGAATCATGCCAAATTTTTAAATTTTTTTTAGGACTATTCTCACTTACATCAACAATGACGACAACCGCGCTGTTATTATCCTTGTCCACGCGGCGGCTATTGTAGTGATATCCCGATCCCGAAAAACTAACATTTCATCTAAGTAATAATCGCGTACAGATTTATCGTTTATTGTAAAGAATTGCCGTTCAGTGTTATTCGCGACTTAAAAAATATTTTTGCTTCGTTTCCTCATACATAAAGTGAATTTTTAACAAATTTGTATATTTTATAAAACAAATCACGAACATGTGACATCATTTTTACTGTCAGTTTAAGCCGGTCTCAAATACTCTAATATGACGGTGTAATCAAAGATTATTAATTATAGATACGATCGCAAAGCTTGTCAAGGTGAGTCCTGATCAGCATAGGCGTAGCCAGAGGGGGGCAGGGGGGGCCGTTGCCCCCCCTCAGTGTTGACATTGGTGCAGAATTTTGTTTTCAATAATTCTAATAGCACAAAACGACATCTTTAGCTCATAGAAACATCTGTGTAAAGTAACAGCCAGATCAAAAATAATTGTATGAAATGCTTGCGCTACGTTGCGTGGAATTGCATAGGTTTTTCAGTTGATCCACCAAGGGTATTGATTCTCTTGTAACCTCACTGGAAACACGGTTCGATGAAGATGATGCACCTGCCTACGCGTTGTCCTTCCTGCATCCCGCTAACGTAATACGCATGTCGTTGGAAGATTTCATGCGCAAAACCGAAAATTTTTTAATTTTTTATGAAGTTGACAATTTTGTTGGAGAGGTGGAAGTTTTGTATTAACATTGCAGCAGTATGATAGCAGACCGTAAGAACTTGGAAGAGTTGGATCTTATAGACTTGCTAGCAAAAGCCCGTTCTTTCTTCCCTGCGACTGAGAAAGCAGTTAAAATTTCACTTGCTCTACCATGGAAACATGCACGATTGAACGCTCGTTCAGCACATTACGTTGGGTGAAAACCTGGCTGAAGTCAACAATATTTGGACCGCGGTTGAGTGCTCTCTGCTTGCTGAGTGTTCATTGGCAGATGGTCAACAACAATCGTGAAAAGACACATGAACCGCTTCCGGAACGTTTGACGTTTGATGCCCGAAGATTTTATTGAATATCTTGACTGTGTCTTCAATCTTCACGTCCTTGGGAAGCTTTGACAGGATGTAGTTGAGATAGCGGCTGTGAGAATGGGTGTCCAACTTTGCTGGACCGCTATCCGCTGTAAAATTTAGGCCATCTTGTGAATCATATCTTGAATTCCCGGTTGCGGCTGCTGATCAACTTTATCTTCTGCCGCGTTCGTGGATTCTTGAGATCCTCGTCGCCAAAATAATATGTCCAAAGGTTTAAGTGAACTTAAGAGTTTTCAGTAAAGAACATCTATTTATATCCGAGGTTGGACAAAAAATAATCAAATTTTCCAATCTGATGTCAAGGACAACTTTTCACTGGTTGCCTTGATGTAACAATCACTACAGACTAGTATTTATTTCTATTTTTCAGAACACACTTAAGTCGCTTTTTACGCGGGGGATACGTGCCGCGTAAAAAAACGCGAAAATTCCGGAATCCCCGTAAAAAACGCGGAAATTTCGAAATCCGCGTAAAAAAACGCGTAAATTCCGGAATCCACGTAAAAAAAAGCCGCGTGAAAAAAAAGCCGCGTAAAAAGCGACCTTAGTGTACCATGTTTTTACTTCTAAAATTTCGAAGAGCTTGCCCCCCCCCCCCCTATTTGAAATTCTGGCTACGCCCATGCTGATCAGACGTACCCTCGTAACTTTTCAGATATCCTCCAGTAAATAATTGAAACAGATTAAATTTAACCTTAGGTCAGATAACTGAATGAATACGTTAAGACCAGAGCGACTTGATATTTGTCGGGTTTGTGTTTCCGCGGATGAATTTTTGTAAGATTTTGTAGTCGACTGAAATAAATAAATAATATCGCTCGGTAGTGATATAATGACTTCACGAGGAGATGCCCGCATAGATGAATTTTTTTTTAAATTGGTAATATGGCTCGCGTGCGCTTTGTTTTTACGGTGATAAATAAGCAAACAGAATAAATTAGGATCGCATTACGACTTTCGCGTCCGATATAACGAACTCGTAGGCACGATATTTGTTATTATGAACTCGGCACTCGAACTCAGCCCGTTTACCAAAACGAACCATGCTGTAATCCTTGCCCTCTTCTCCAACATCCCTGAGATTTCTCGTGGAAGTGCAGAGGTGTTCTCGGCTTCCAATAAAGCGGGTATCATGTCAACATGTTCCCATACACACTCCTTCATTGACCTGCATTCGGATGCGGCCGGCGCTGGTATTGCCCAATATAAAGATAAGGGTCATCACTTTTCACACATTGAGGATGCATGTTAGTCCCAAGCATCATCTGTTGGTTCTCTGTGTAACTACAGCTGATCTGGCAATAACGGAGTAGCAACCGCGGGCGGTCAATCATGCTCATGCTCAGTTGCTGTAATATTTTAAGATTTTAACTTTGATTTAACATATTGAAAAAAAGGGCAAGTTTTGATTTTAAGCTCAGTTTTTAGTGTACAACCGCGTTACTTAAGGCATCGTTTAATGTTAAGATAAGTTGATAAAGTATTATGAGTTTTGTATATTTGATGTGCTTTTTGTTTGCGATTTTTTAATTTTTTTTTGTTTATTATACCAGACTGGGTCTTTGGAATTGCCATGACGTCTTCTTCTTTTCAATGGCATTTTTTTCATGATTTTCGAACCCCCCCTCCCCCCAAAACTTCAACTCCCCCCTGAAAAAAACATAGCATTCGATTAGGGGTTTTAAACAGGTCGAAAATAATGCCAACTAAATGTACTTTCTTATGACGAGTTGGTTTAGCAATTAAGATAGTTGTATCATGCACTGCAATCCGTTACATTTTGTAACCAGATTTTTTTTTTTTTTATTTAATTTCCGTCAATCATAGTAGACTACATCTTAAAAACTATTGCTAACATCACAAGTATAGTTATGTAATTCTAGTGTTCAATATTTTTCTAAGAGCATTTCGTGACATCGTTAAATCAATAACTTCACAATATTTATTGAAAAGACTCATCATACTATTAACTGGCCCGGCCATGGCATATTCTGTCCTATAGGAATTTAATACAAAAAATTTTCGCGTTCTTAATCAGCGTGTAGGAGCATAAAAGTTGAGTTTTCCAAGCAAATTTTCCGAACTTATGCGTTGTGAAACTAAATCGTTGACAAGAGTTACCGCAGCAATTTCTCTTCTTATTTCAAGCGTTTCTATATTAATAAGCATGCAACGCGATTCATAACAAGGGAGAGAAAATGAAGTCCAACCTAGTTTTCTCAGTGCATATAACAAAAACTGTTTTTGTACGGATTCGATTCTATTGGAATGGACGTCTTGATAAGGCGACCAAACAACACTACAGTATTCTAAAATAGATCTAACATATGTAACAAAGAGAGTTTTTATAGTGTACGAAATGGTAACTGAACCTTTTTATAAAACTTAGCATACTGTTGGCTCTATTGATGATCGTATTGTATTGATCAATGAATGTTAACTTAGAATCCATAATTACTCCTAAATCTCTAATTTGAAAACACCTTTTTACAACTTAATGTTCAAGAGTGCAACTGGAATGTTCAGGATTTCTTTTCCTTGTGTAGGATATAATATTAAATTTTTTTACGTTGAGATCAAGAAGACTTTTTTAACACCAAATGTAGAAAATGTCAACATCTTGTTGGAATTGTTGGATGTCTGATTTGTGTTTTATTTCCATATACAATTTCATGTCATCGGCATATATCAATACTTTGAGACGATTCAACACAAGGGTAACGTCATTAACAAATAAAATGAAGAGCAAAGGGCCTAAATGGGAGCCTTGTGGAACTCCAGATGTCACTTTTACTGGTACAGAAATGTGTCCCTTAAACCTAACCGTTTGTGTCCTATTCGTCAAATAAGATTCAATCCATCTAAGTAGGCCTGACTCAAACCCCCAGTTTTTTTAATTTGAACATCAGCATGGTAATATCTACTCTGTCAAGAGCTTCACTAAAATCCGTGTATAGAGTTTCCACGAAGTTGCCTCTGTCCATAGACGCAAAAGAGAAATCAACAAATTCAAGCAAGTTGGTAGCCGCACTGTGGTCCAGAAACCAAAAAAGGTGGTCGAAAGTCATTTTCTCACGAACGTTACATTTTAGAGCAATCTTGTTTTCGGAAAAGTTTTAGAGTGGAAAAAGACCCTTCTTTTGACAATAACAGATCCATGATTAATCGCCCTACAAGTGAGATGAATTTTTTTTTTCAATAAATCAATATTTTTGACCACTGTCTTTGGCAAAATTCTTCAGAATTACATAACAAAAGACTTTGCCGAAGACAATAGGTACCTATTTCTTAATATTACTAAGCTATATAACGGTTTTCAATTATATCTTTTTAAAAACAGGTTTCGCCCTTAAAAGTCATATTTTATACCGCTTTACCTGGAAAACCTGAGCGAATTGTTCATGACTAGATCGCTCGTGTGCTTGAAACACCAGCACCAAAAGGGCGCTCAGAAGAAATAGTTAGATATGGCTTATTGGTACAGAATTTATGTGGCCATCTGCGGGCAAAGGGAATGGAGAATCATTTATCAAACCCGATGAAAATGTTCGACAACAAATCATCGGAATGCAGCAGAAAGGATATACTCATAAGGCTACTCAAAATGAATTGGAAGAGTTCGAACCGCGTAGAACCAGGTTTCTCCCACTCGGAGTGGTATTGAATCCGAAAAAACCGGGAAAAGTTCGGCTAATCTGGGATGCAGCAGCCAAAATTAACGGCGTATCTCTCAACACGGAGTTACTTAGCGGCCCGGATCTTATCGTGCCCTTGCTAAGAATGATGTTTGGATTTCGGGAACGAGAGGTGGCAATTTGTGCGGATATTATGGAGATGTTCCACCAAATACTTATTCGCCCAGAAGATCGCTGCGCGCAACTTTACAAGTGGCGAGACTCGCCGGAGCTACCATTAGAAACGATGGTTATGGATGTTGCGATATTCGGTGCAGCTTACAACTTGTTCACACTCGCAGTTCATAAAGAACAAAAATGCTGACGATTACCAAAAGAGTTACTCAAAAGCAACACAAGCCATCAAAGAAAGGCACTATGTAGACGATTATTTAGATAGCCTTGACACAGTGCAAGAAGCGGTGAAGCTGGCGTTGGAAGTGTCCAAAATTCAGGTTTTTCATTCAGAATTGGAAATCAAATAACCAGGCAGTGCTGAATCAAATTGGCAAGAATAATCCAACAACAGTGAAGCGGCTTGTAGGAGAAGGACAATTCGAACGACTCTTAGGTATCGCTTGGGATCCTCAAGCAGCCGTGTTTTTATTTGTGCTGAACGCGAGAGACGAGTTACGAGAACTGGTTGAAGGAACAGTGGTTCCTTCTAAAAAAGAAATGCTTCGCATTGTTATGAGCATGTACGATCCATCCGGACTGGTTGCAGCCTTTGTTATTCACGGGAAAATCCTTGTGCAGGACGCATGGCGAAGCGACGTGAGCTGGGACTCTAGTCCTTCTGACGTATTCGATCGATGGAAGCAATGGCTTTGTGTGCTTCGGAGAATGTCTGATGTCAAGATTCCGCGTTGTTACTTTCCTGGTTACGATCGAAAAAGTTATCAATCACCTGAGCTTCACATATTCGTAGACGCAAGTGAACAGGCATTCGCTGCTTGCGCCTATTTCCGCATCGTCGATCAAGCTAGAGTCCGTTGCAGTTTAGTTGCATCTAAAACGAAGATCGCTCCATTGAAACTTATTTCCATCCCTCGTCTGGAGCTAATGGCGGCAGTGATAGGCGCCCGTCTGAGAAAAACCATCGTGCAAAACCACAGTCTCGTCGTTACAAGAACTTGTTTTTGGAGTGACGCAAACACCGTGGCATGGGTGAAATCCGACCTGCGGCACTATCGCCCATTTGTTGCGTTTCGCGTGAGTGAAATATTAAGTCATTCAACGATGGACGAGTGGCACTGGGCTCCCACGAATCAGAATGTGGCAGATGAAGCCACCGAATGGGGTAAAGGTCCTTCCTTCGAAGAAGGCAGTCGGTGGGGGGGAAGGGTTGCAAAGAAATGAATAAAGAATTAGTGGAGGAGCTTCAACCATCGTACGCTTTTAGCCACTTTATAGTAAAGTCGACGTTGTTATCTGAGAGATTCTCAAAGTGGGAGCGATTGCTGCGATGTGTTTCGTATGTTCAACGTTACATTGACAATTGGAAACGACGTAGGATGAACGAGACAATGAAGATGGGAGCTGATCTCTCGACGCAGGAGTTGCAGAAAGGAGAACGAAGCATTTGGCGAATTGTACAGTCAGTAGCATATCCAGACGAGGTAGCCATATTAACGCAAAACTCACAGTCGAATGCAACTAAACTGAAAAAGTTGGAAAACTCTAGTGCACTTAGTAAGTTGACACCCGTAATTGATGAATTTGGAGTGCTCCGGGTTGACACACGTATCAAAGCTTGCAAATATGCTACATTCGATAGCATTAACCCAATAATACTTCCAAGGGGCCATCGTATCACATACCTCGTATTGGATTGGTACCACCGTCAGTTCAAGCACGCCAATGACGAACCAGTTATCAATGAAATTCGCCAAAAATTTCATATTCCGCAGTTGAGAGTTGAAGTACGTCAAACAAAGAAACGCTGTATGTGGTGTCGGGTTAAGAAATCAGTGCGCATACAGCCGAGGATGGGTCAACTTCCTAAAGCGAGGTTGACACCGTTTCAACGAGCCTTTACTTATGTTGGGATAGACTATTTCGGACCATACCTTGTCAAGGTCAGCAGGGCCACGACAAAAAGATGGGTTGCTCTTTTTACGTGCCTGACAACGAGAGCGATACATTTGGAGCTATTTAGACTATTTCGGGCCATACCTTGTCAAGGTCAGCAGGGCCACGGCAAAAAGATGGATCGCTCTTTTTACGTGTCTGACAACGAGAGCGATACATTTGGAGCTCGTAGGCAGTTTGACAATAGATTCCTGTAAGAAAGCGATATGCAGATTTATAGCCTGCAGAGGACCACCTACGGAAATCCACTCGGATCGTGGGACGAACTTCGTAGGAGCAAGTAAGGAGTTGGAGGCGGAAATTGCGAATATTAATAAAGGAATCAGTAACACCTTTACGGATACGATAACTAAGTGGAAGTTTAATCCACCTGCTTCGCCACACATGGGGGGTTGTTAAGAGAGGATGGTTCGGTCCGTCAAAACTGCCTTAAGTGCTCTCCCTGTTGAACGGAAGCTGGATGACGAATCATTGGAAACACTTCTGAAAGAGGCACAACACATGATTTATTCTCGTCCTCTAACCATTGTGCCATTAGAAACTGCCTCTAGTTCGGCAGGCAGCTCTTACACCGAACCACTTCTTGCTCTTGAACTCCAGTGGTGCGAAGCAATCGGAAAAGGAACCAACTGATGCGGGGAAGGCATTAAAAAGAGCTGGAATATGTTTCAGCATACACTGGACATATTTTGGCGTCGCTGGCATAAAGAATATCTGCCTACAATAACGAGACGAACTAAGTGGTTTCATAACGTTCGGACTATTCGAGAACGTGAGTTAGTGATGATTGTAGATGAAGGTGTCAGAAACCGGTGGATCAAGTTGGATATAAAGCAGGATGGTGACGCCGATTAGGAGCATCCGGCGACACGTGGGGGAGGATGTTGCATACAAGTCGGGTCAATCGGACAGTGACAGGTTGTAGACGTCAGCGGTCACACATACACACGCGCACACACATACAGAAAATACTCAGCTCGTCGAACTGGGTCGAGTGATATACGACATTCGGCCCTTTTGAGCACTTTCATACCTTTAGTTTTTGCAGTGATTGCTATACCTTTCTAGGAGAAAGGCAAAAGGAGAGTTTAGAGAATTTTCGTTGAAAAAAGAGACTTTTTAGAGACTACCCTTACTAACACGCAGAGAATCCTGAGTAAGAATCTCCAGGATACCTTTAACTCGGTGACGGAATCGTGAAAGGAAAGGAGGATTCCCACTCAGGATTCTTATTCAAGAATCCTAGAGCCATATACAGGGCATTCCTGAGGATTCTTTTTTCAGGAATTCTTTTCAAGGATGCTCACGAATCCAATGTGGAGAATCCTAGAGAATCTATGCGAATCGTATGTGTTCGTCCGGGTAGCTTTGAAATAGAGATCAAGAGACCTGCTACCAGCCCTGCCTAAGTCCAGACCAGAATACTTGTAAAATAATTTCGGATCACCTTTAGCACTATGAAATAAAAAACCACATCTTAACTCAAGCGAATGTCAGCCCAGCTGACAGTTTGTTAGGTTATCATACACATCTTACGTGACTAAAGGTACGTTAGAATGCGCTATGAAATTATTATCGAACAAACATTACCAAGAATACATTTCTGATAGGGCGTATGCAATAACTAAATGGTTTTCATTTAATAGATACCTAAGCTACTAACACGCTCCCCCCCTTATATATAATAAAAAAAAGATCTATCTCACCGCTTTCACTGATTTAATCGGCACATAATCTTTTTTCAACTTCAAGATTTTCTGGAGTTATTTCGCTTGTTTGCATATTCCCTAACTGTGCCATACCATAAATAGAAAACCAAATAATGCATATGTATTTAAAAATTATAATAATTTTTTTTATTATTATCTTATTTCATAATAATTTATATCAATAATTTCATTTCGTTCTAGGATACTTGAAATATGAATTAATGAAACCATTCACCGCATCTCATATTCTATTCGGAATAGTGGTCGGCACTTTTTGCATAGTGATTTCTTTAGTTATCATATTGATCATCTATCGACGCAAAAGCACTCAAGCTGAACGAGAATACAAACGCATTCAAATACAAATGGATACTTTGGAAAGTAATGTGCGTATGGAATGCAAGCAGGCCTTTGCTGAGTTGCAAACTGATATGACAGATTTAACTGCTGACTTGGAAAATAGTGGCATACCTACGCTCGATCGCGTTAACTACATAATGAAGGTATTCTTTCCTGGTGTCAGTGATCACCCAATATTAAATTCGTCAAAGTTTCGGGTGAGCGTGACTCGAACAAATTATGACCAAGCCATGGTCCATTTCGAGCAACTTATAAATAATAAGGTGTTTCTCTTGATTTTTATCGACACGCTTGAGGCACAAAAGTCGTTCAGTATTCGAGATAAGTAAGTATTATTCAAGTTTATATTAAAGATAGTCGGGTATGGGAAACTTTAAACCCGTACCCGACCCATCGAGAAATTTGAAACCTGTACCCGACCCGAACCCGGAAAATATTTGTTCCAATTACCCGTACTCGACCCGTACCCGAAAGAAAAAACCCGAATCAATCCACCTAGCGGTGAGACCCAGCCTTTCTCATTCGAGCTTATTATTTGTTAAAATAGATTTACAGCAACACTTAAAAAATACACCTTGATAATTTCTTCTGGATTTATTATTCATTCTAAACAACAAATTTTTGGTAACCAACAGCACAACTATACCGAACATTTAACATATAACATTCACACACATATGAACATACATTAACACATATACATGCAAATAAAATTAAATTCTTTCAAATATATGATGCGATTTTGTTTTTGATTGTGGTATAATCGATTCGTACTCATATTGTATATATGTATTGTATATTGTATAAATATTTAGATTGTTTATGTCAACTTTAGTCAGTAGATTTCAAATAATGAATAATTAAATGTTGTTCCTTATACAATGATTTAAATGATCTTATCAGTGAAATGAAATTCTTTAACGCAGTTGATATTACTGATCGTTTCTGAGGGACATCCATTGAATGGCCAAATACCAATCAATATGGGTTCTTGAAACCTGGATTATACCTAGTGGCCAGAATCCGACCTCAAACCCCATTTTTAAAATCCATCATAAAATTGCCGAACTGCTTAATCTGGGTACTTCGATGGCGAAGATGTCAACAGTTTCCGATCAACAGCCTAAAGTGATAAATATCATCCAATATGATTTGGGGAAGCGGTATGATACCCGGAGGCCAGAAATCATCTTCAGACGCCATTTTAAATTCCTAGATAGTTGCTCAGAGGCCAGGAATCAACTCCATACTTCATTTTGAGATCCGGTTTCTGGTAAACATCCTTCCAAATACAATCCAATAAAGGTATATCAACTCTTTGGATTTTAGATTATTGATGTTGTACTTGAAGGAATATTTGGAGCATAATATTTCAAGTTTGACGTAATATAGGGTCTTATCAGACAACTGGATCTTTCTATTGCAACTTATTTTGTGAAAATCGGTCCATCCATTTCTGAGAAAAGTGGATGAGCTCAAGCAGTCTTAGAAGTATGTTTCTATTCATATGATTTCACATTGTTATACATAACGGACAATATTAAAGTCCAATAACAATAAAATTCAATAGGGTCTTATGGGGCAACAAGACCTTCCACACGACACTAATTTTGTGAAATCGGTCCAGCAAAAATGCTTTGTATTTTAGTAAATTGACGTCATAGAAATTTAACATGTTCTGCAAAGTTTCATATTTTGAAAAGTTCTACAACTTTGCTAAAGAAACCATTCTTGTATCTTCGCTGTATCGAAAGTTAGTTTTTTTTTATTTTCATGATAGTAGGCCATGATCAAAAAAATTTCTTATCAATATTTCCGTTATATTTTTCTCCCTGCGCTTGGATCGGAGAGCGTATAGGGCATCGTTGTATCAGGTTGGTCGTGGCACATTGCGAGTATGAGGAAGTATTTGTGATTTGTTCAAAAGAGCCTGAATAAAACACAACCACTTTCGAGGAGTACCCGTAGTAGCAAAAGAACATTCGTTTTAGAGTAAGTGCTAATGAATAATTTAAGTTAAGTTGGTAAGTTTGAGATATCTAAGTTTAAATTAATTTTATACCCGAAATCCTTTTGCAATCGATGAACCATTCCGATGGCCCACGTAGGAGTCTACTTGATTTTAGAAACATTTTAAGTCGTACAAATCAAAATCCTCGCGTGAATAAGATAATAGTTTGTTTCGTTGGATAATACGATTGACCTATAGGCATTAATAGAAAAACTTTGAGATTAACGAGACTTTCTCATAAGCATACAAAAACCTTGCACTAATACCTTGGTTTACTTTCCCTTTTTGATTTCTCTTATATGTTTCATTGGATCCCACAATCCTAAACAACAACAATGCGTTGATTCGTGGGGAAAAGCAGATCAGTAATCAATAATTTAATAATCTCAGACGCTTAAGTTCTGGACTAATTATTAGGTGTTAAAGTCCAGTTGAAGTTCTATGGTGTACATAAGTACATAAGTGATAAAATGGAACAAATAAACTGTGATGAAGGAGTAGCGTTAATGAAAAGAATTCCAGGAGACGGGCATTGCCTTTTTTCAGCCTTGATAGATCAGTACTATCATACGGAAATTGGTTCAAAGGAGCATACCACTAAAATATGGCAGCTCAGGCGTCAGGTTGTGGACTATATAAGAATACATATGGAAACTTTCCGAATCTCGTTGGAAGACACAACCAGCGAAATGCAACATTTGGGTCATAATGCAGAAACAAGGATCGAAGGATTTCTAAGGAGACTTACGGAAACAAATTGCTGGTGCGGACAGGAGACAATTGCGGCAGTGGCAGCAATGTTTAATAGAAGAATTGACGTCTATTACGAGCTAGGATCGATGATCCAGTTTAATCGTAGTGCAAGCGCAGCGGGAGTGTTGAGAATTGCATATAGGATAGGTGGAAGAAACGCGATGGGGATAATTCGTCATCACTACGATAGCGTAGTACAAAGAATGCATATGGATCCAAATACACAACGCAGGCAAGTATGATTCTGTTTCACACTTGACAAGATCTGATCTGCCCATCGCTTCCAGCATTTCATCGCTACCGCCTTTCATAACTCATCCGCCATCTGTTACGACCGAGCTAAGACGTCCTTCGGGCAATGTACGGAAGTTACGCATCTTCTACCAAAACGTTCGTGGACTCCGGACAAAAATCGACATTTTCTTCCTTGCTGCTTCCGACTCTGAGTACGATGTTATCGTTCTCACTGAAACATGGCTGGACGATTGCATTTTATCGCCTCAGCTTTTTGGCAGTTCGTTCACTGTATTTAGAACGGATCGCAATAGAGTGAACAGTCGAAAGTCGCGTAGTGGTGGAGTATCGATTGCCGTTTCCTGCAGGCACTGCTGCTGCTTAGATCCAGCACCGATAAGCAACACGCTCGAGCAACTGTGGGTGAAAGTCCATCTGGATAGGTCATCCGTAAGCATTGGAGTGTTGTATCTGCCCCCCGATCGTCGAAATGATCTTGATGTTGTTCAGAAACATGTTGACTCAACTGGATCCGTTTCATCCCGCTTGAATCCACACGACGTTGCTGTTCTATTTGGGGACTATAACCATCGAGAGCTACATTGGGTACCTTCGGAAAGCGGTGGCCTTGTTGTTGACACGAGTAAATCGCGTCTTACCGCAGCTGGAAGCGCTCTGTACGACGCATTCTGTTTTAACGGTTTGACGCAAATAAATTCAGTCAAGAACGCTCGTGTTCGAACTCTCGACCTTGTACTGGTGAACGAGCCAGCGCTCCATAACTTCTCTGTGATGGAGGCCGACGATCCTATGGTGAAAATTGACCCGGAGTGCCAGTTGCATTTGATTTAGCTCCACAACATCGTGGATTCGATTTTAAAAAGGTTGATTACGATGTATTGAACGAAGCGCTATCAGCAATCGACTGGCAGTTCATTGATTCGCAACGGGGTCTGACAGACATTGTCCACACGTTCACCGAAAAAATTCGAACAGTAATTGAAGTTCATGTTCCACTGCAACGATCGCCGAGGAAACCGGCTTGGGCGAATCGGCATCTCCGTGAACTGAACGTCGTAGACGAGCTGCTCAACGTAATTATAGAACAAATCGCACGTTTCTAGCCAAGTACCGGTTCAAACTCACAAGCAACACATATAAATGTACAATCAATTCCTGTACCATGGAACGGGGTGAAATTGATCAATTTTTATAACAATTTCCAATTACCTAGCTTCATGTACATTTCATGTAAATTTGCTCTTATTTGATCGTCGTTGAACCAATTTCAATTCGGTTTGTTGCAAAAGCTCAAAAACTAGCTCTGAAATTAAAATCTTTGTGGTTTCCTGCGAATTCATCAGTATTTGTTTAAAGGTATGAAATGATCATTGGTGAAAATTACATTTTTTGAGCTTTAATCAAACTTTACTCACTTCTCCAAATTTAACGTAATTAACCCTCAACTAAGATTACTTTAAGTAAATTCAATCCTTTTTTGTTATTTGGAAACTTGTTTGATCAAATTTGATTGAGTTTTGACTGAGTTAGAAGAATTTTTCAAAAATATGAAAAATTGCACCGGGCATGCAGGGGTTAACTTTGACAAGTATGTGAATCGTGCAAAAGTTGCGTTTAAGGACACGTTAACATTGCCTAGTGTTGTAAGAGCAATATCTTAGAATTAGAATTTTTTATCACGAATTTCCAGGTGATCAATTTCACCCCACTGATCAATTTCACCCCATTCCACGGTACTCTCGCTGTATTGATCGAACTCAAAGAAGTCTACGTCAACATCCTAAAAAATTCTGGTCTTTTGTTCACTCCAAACAAAAGGAAAATGGATTACCAGCTTCCATGTTTCTCGGTGATTTGTCTGCTAACACAGCCTCTTCAAAATGTGAATTATTTGCAAAACATTTTAAAACCGCTTTTTCGTCTTCAGTTGCTATGTCGGGTCAGATTGACGCTGCATTACGCGATACTACGCAAGACAGTTTCGATTGTGGAGTATTTCAAGTGACAGCGCACGTTTTGAGCGCAATTCGGAAGCTCAAACATTCTACCAGACGGGATCCCGCCATCAATGTTGAAAAATTGCTCGAATGAACTGGTGGTGCCTCTTGTGAAGCTGTTCAATTTTTCTCTGCAACAAAGGTTGTTTCCGGCTAGTTGGAAAAATTCATTGCTCACACCGATTCACAAAAAAGGGGACAAGTGCAACATCGCTAATTATCGAGGAATTACATCATTATGTGCCTTATCCAATGTTTTCGAAATAGTCGTCAAAACAGTGCTGTTTGCAGCGTGTAAAAATTACATTTCTTGTGACCAACATGGTTTTTATCCCAAAAGATCCGTCACAACCAATCTGTCGCAGTTCTTTTCGTTGTGTTCTCGCTCAATGGATGCGGGTCTGCAAGTGGACGCTGTGTACACGGACTTCAAGGCTGCGTTCGATCGTGTAAATCACAACATTCTTCTACGAAAGCTGGATAAACTAGGGCTCTCTGCTATGCTCGTGAGATGGTTTCGTTCGTACTTGACCGGCAGAGTTGTATGTGTCAGTCTTGGGTCGTCACGTTCTGAGCCATTTACACCTTCTGGAGTGCCGCAAGGAAGCAATCTGGGTCCACTTTTATTTTCACTATTCATTAGCGACGTTGCTACTATTTTACCTAGAGGTACACGGCTCCTCTTCGCAGACGATATAAAAATCTTTTTGATTATAGCCTGCCTTGAAGACTGTCTGGAACTACAAAAATTGATTGATGCTTTCAGTGATTGGAGCAACCGTTATCTTCTTACCTTGTGTGTGAAAAAATGTAATGTAATTACCTTCAGCAGAAAGCTTCATTCAATTAGCTTTCCACACAGCTTGTTTGGACAAACTCTCCAGCGCGTAAGTCAAGTTAAAGATCTTGGCGTAATTTTGGATAGCCAGCTTACATTACGGGCACATTACGAAGATGTCATTTCAAGAGCAAACAAGCAGCTGGGATTCATTTTTAAAATTGCCGATGGATTCCGCGATCCACTGTGCATGAAGGCTTTGTACTGCGCCCTGGTACGTTCGATGCTCGAATCAGCGATTGTCGCTTGGTGACGTTCAACAAGGTATGGATTGATCGCATGGAAGCTGTCCAGAAAAAATTTGTGCGTATGGCACTAAGGCATCTTCCTTGGCATGATGCTACGAGGCTGCCTCCCTATAAGCACCGCTGCATGTTATTAGGGATTGAGACGTTGGAGAGAAGAAGATTTAACGCACAAGTTATTTTCGTTGCGAAGGTCATGAAAAATGAAATTGATTCACCTGCTATTCTCGCGGGGACAAAAATCGACATTTTCTTCCTTGCTGCTTCCGACTCTGAGTACGATGTTATCGTTCTCACTGAAACATGGCTGGACGATTGCACTTTATCGCCTCAGCTTTTTGGCAGTTCGTTCACTGTATTTAGAACGGATCGCAATAGAGTGAACAGTCGAAAGTCGCGTAGTGGTGGAGTATCGATTGCCGTTTCCTGCAGGCACTGCTGCTGCTTAGATCCAGCACCGATAAGCAACACGCTCGAGCAACTGTGGGTGAAAGTCCATCTGGATAGGTCATCCGTAAGCATTGGAGTGTTGTATCTGCCCCCCGATCGTCGAAATGATCTTGATGTTGTTCAGAAACATGCTGACTCAACTGGATCCGTTTCATCCCGCTTGAATCCACACGACGTTGCTGTTCTATTTGGGGACTATAACCATCGAGAGCTACATTGGGTACCTTCGGAAAGCGGTGGCCTTGTTGTTGACACGAGTAAATCGCGTCTTACCGCAGCTGGAAGCGCTCTGTACGACGCATTCTGTTTTAACGGTTTGACGCAAATAAATTCAGTCAAGAACGCTCGTGTTCGAACTCTCGACCTTGTACTGGTGAACGAGCCAGCGCTCCATAACTTCTCTGTGATGGAGGCCGACGATCCTATGGTGAAAATTGACCCGGAGTGCCAGTTGCATTTGATTTAGCTCCACAACATCGTGGATTCGATTTTAAAAAGGTTGATTACGATGTATTGAACGAAGCGCTATCAGCAATCGACTGGCAGTTCATTGATTCGCAACGGGGTCTGACAGACATTGTCCACACGTTCACCGAAAAAATTCGAACAGTAATTGAAGTTCATGTTCCACTGCAACGATCGCCGAGGAAACCGGCTTGGGCGAATCGGCATCTCCGTGAACTGAACGTCGTAGACGAGCTGCTCAACGTAATTATAGAACAAATCGCACGTTTCTAGCCAAGTACCGGTTCAAACTCACAAGCAACACATATAAATGTACAATCAATTCCTGTACCATGGAACGGGGTGAAATTGATCAATTTTTATAACAATTTCCAATTACCTAGCTTCATGTACATTTCATGTAAATTTGCTCTTATTTGATCGTCGTTGAACCAATTTCAATTCGGTTTGTTGCAAAAGCTCAAAAACTAGCTCTGAAATTAAAATCTTTGTGGTTTCCTGCGAATTCATCAGTATTTGTTTAAAGGTATGAAATGATCATTGGTGAAAATTACATTTTTTGAGCTTTAATCAAACTTTACTCACTTCTCCAAATTTAACGTAATTAACCCTCAACTAAGATTACTTTAAGTAAATTCAATCTTTTTTTGTTATTTGGAAACTTGTTTGATCAAATTTGATTGAGTTTTGACTGAGTTAGAAGAATTTTTCAAAAATATGAAAAATTGCACCGGGCATGCAGGGGTTAACTTTGACAAGTATGTGAATCGTGCAAAAGTTGCGTTTAAGGACACGTTAACATTGCCTAGTGTTGTAAGAGCAATATCTTAGAATTAGAATTTTTTATCACGAATTTCCAGGTGATCAATTTCACCCCACTGATCAATTTCACCCCATTCCACGGTACTCTCGCTGTATTGATCGAACTCAAAGAAGTCTACGTCAACATCCTAAAAAATTCTGGTCTTTTGTTCACTCCAAACGAAAGGAAAATGGATTACCAGCTTCCATGTTTCTCGGTGATTTGTCTGCTAACACAGCCTCTTCAAAATGTGAATTATTTGCAAAACATTTTAAAACCGCTTTTTCGTCTTCAGTTGCTATGTCGGGTCAGATTGACGCTGCATTACGCGATACTACGCAAGACAGTTTCGATTGTGGAGTATTTCAAGTGACAGAAGCGCACGTTTTGAGCGCAATTCGGAAGCTCAAACATTCTACCAGACGGGATCCCGCCATCAATGTTGAAAAATTGCTCGAATGAACTGGTGGTGCCTCTTGTGAAGCTGTTCAATCTTTCTCTGCAACAAAGGTTGTTTCCGGCTAGTTGGAAAAATTCATTGCTCACACCGATTCACAAAAAAGGGGACAAGTGCAACATCGCTAATTATCGAGGAATTACATCATTATGTGCCTTATCCAATGTTTTCGAAATAGTCGTCAAAACAGTGCTGTTTGCAGCGTGTAAAAATTACATTTCTTGTGACCAACATGGTTTTTATCCTAAAAGATCCGTCACAACCAATCTGTCGCAGTTCTTTTCGTTGTGTTCTCGCTCAATGGATGCGGGTCTGCAAGTGGACGCTGTGTACACGGACTTCAAGGCTGCGTTCGATCGTGTAAATCACAACATTCTTCTACGAAAGCTGGATAAACTAGGGCTCTCTGCTATGCTCGTGAGATGGTTTCGTTCGTACTTGACCGGCAGAGTTGTATGTGTCAGTCTTGGGTCGTCACGTTCTGAGCCATTTACACCTTCTGGAGTGCCGCAAGGAAGCAATCTGGGTCCACTTTTATTTTCACTATTCATTAGCGACGTTGCTACTATTTTACCTAGAGGTACACGGCTCCTCTTCGCAGACGATATAAAAATCTTTTTGATTATAGCCTGCCTTGGAGACTGTCTGGAACTACAAAAATTGATTGATGCTTTCAGTGATTGGAGCAACCGTTATCTTCTTACCTTGTGTGTGAAAAAATGTAATGTAATTACCTTCAGCAGAAAGCTTCATTCAATTAGCTTTCCACACAGCTTGTCTGGACAAACTCTCCAGCGCGTAAGCCAAGTTAAAGATCTTGGCGTAATTTTGGATAGCCAGCTTACATTACGGGCACATTACGAAGATGTCATTTCAAGAGCAAACAAGCAGCTGGGATTCATTTTTAAAATTGCCGATGGATTCCGCGATCCACTGTGCATGAAGGCTTTGTACTGCGCCCTGGTACGTTCGATGCTCGAATCAGCGGTTGTCGCTTGGTGACGTTCAACAAGGTATGGATTGATCGCATGGAAGCTGTCCAGAAAAAATTTGTGCGTATGGCACTAAGGCATCTTCCTTGGCATGATGCTACGAGGCTGCCTCCCTATAAGCACCGCTGCATGTTATTAGGGATTGAGACGTTGGAGAGAAGAAGATTTAACGCACAAGTTATTTTCGTTGCGAAGGTTATGAAAAATGAAATTGATTCACTTGCTATTCTCGCGGAATTGAATCTCTACGCTCCGGAAAGGAATCTGCGCAGACGTCATCTCCTGAACTTGGAGGCAAGGTATAGTCGGTATGGCCAGTATGATGCGATTAGGTTTATTTCAATGAGGTTCAACGTGGTTGCTGAACTATTCGATTTCAATTCGCTGAGGATTCGCTTATAACATTCAAATATTTTATTGTTAATCGTATCTAGTTTGTAATTTTATTCATTAAGACAAAACATTGTCAGATGGAATTTTAAAATATAACTATAACTATAACTATATGCAAAGTCAGACGCACACTGCGCACAATTCTGCAAACGAATCACAAATACAGACGCCCGTCAGTCGTATAACAAACATGCAAAAAAAATTGAGCACGAACGTCTCGCAGCTGACTGACACCACGGATATGAGCTGTGGGAGTAGTATGCAAGGATTGGCAGAGAATAACAAGGCTCAGTTTCATCTTGTGAGTTGGAATGTTAAAAAGTGCTCAGAAGAATCAAAACGAGTAGCGATGGATGATTTCTTCGCCATGCAAGGTTTCTTAATAGTTGCCCTTCAGGAAACACGTTTAGCTCAATGCTCTCTGGAGTCAAAAAATTATATGTGGTTCAACACCAACTCGAGCAAGGAAGTTAGGGACCGCATCGGAGATGGTACCGCGATTCTGGTGGCCAAAAATGTGTATAAGGAAGGTCAATTTGAACGAATCAGCGATAATTCGTTTTCCTATCTGGGAGAGGCGTGTGGCGAAAAAAGTGCTTTTTATTTCGACTTACATAAGAAGTGAAACCCAAAGAGGAAGTGAAGAGCTTAACCTTATCGCTAGGTTTTTGATTGGCCTGCCTAGGCGCTTAAGGAATAATGTAGTTATTGCTGAAGACATGAACGCACACATAGGCGCCCAAGACCTCGTGGATGAGGACAGTCAGTACATTAGAAAAAACCTCCACCGTAATGTCTGTAATGAAAATGGCCTGCAATTGAAAAATTTCATGCATGGATTCCGGCTGAAAAACTATCTAACTTTTAGCGAGTCGCCTTCAGTGAAGGTAACATGGTCTAATGGCAGAAGTCTATCACAGCTAGAACATATAATAATGACCGAAATGAGCTTTATGAAGATTCCCAGGATAAAGGCCTTCTTTCACCCGCAACTCCGGAGTGACCATAAAATGGTTGTATGCATCATGAGAAGAAATTCGACGCCTGAAAATTTAACACATGATAGACAGCGATATACCAACAATATGGCAGTGACAATACCAGAAAAAGAAGGTACAATGTTGAAGCTTTGAGAGTGGATGTAGATAAAAGAAACGTAGCATTGACAAGAATCTAAGAAAATACAGTGAAATAGAAGGGGACAATGAAAATATTCAAAGCAAGGGGAAAAGAATAAAATTAGCGGTGACAGATGCGACGAACGCAATATTAACCACACCAGCATCACCTCCTACCCTCAACAAAAGAGTTTAGCAGAGAGAGTTTCGAATTCACAAAACTTTTATAAAAAACGGGCAACTCAAACATATTCTTCAAAAACTCGTAAATTTGGAAAACAATTTAAGAGACAGAAATTTTGTTTCTTTTACAAAGTTACATAAAATTCTATAATCTAAAACTTTGTCGAAAACTACAAAGCTCTAGCGTGTAAGAATAAAAAGCTGGTGTCGAAGCGCCATCTCTGCGGTCAAATCGCGAACTAAACTGAGCGTCAAGTTGAAGTTCTTATTACACTGAGAAACTTTGCTGAAGACTGCACATAGGTTGGATAGAGTATCAAAGTGCTGAACCATGTATTTCATGCAATAAATACATAGCAATTGTATTTTTATATGAAACCTATGGTTATATTCAAACTGAAATATCACAAAAACACCAAAAAAACACTTCTTTCAAATTTTTAGAAAATAATGATTTTTTGATGGACAATTTTTTGAAAAAAATCATGGTTTGCTAATACTTGCTATCCGCTGAGATATCTACTTCACAAAATTATGTATTTTTTTCAAATTTTGTGTATTATTTTTACTTAAGTATTTCAGAAACTTCTGTACTCGGATGAAAACGACGTAATTATTCAATTTCTATCGAGAAATAATTTATAAGAAATTATTTCGGGTTAACTCATGAAATTATCACATAAAAACGTGAAATTCAGACAAATTTTACAAAAACTCGTAGATCTCTGAAACTTGAAGAGTTAAAAATTTTGTATATTCTGTAAAGTTTCATGGAATTTAAAGATCTACAACTTTGTCGAATACCGCAATGCTCTAGCGTGTGAGGGAAAGAAGTTGACATCGCATCGCCACCTTTGTGGCAAAGTTCCGAACCAATACAAACATCCAAAATGACGACCTAACTATACCAAGAAACTTTGTAGAAGATTGGAAACCGATTGGTCAAACCCTAAGAGCGCTATTAATTTCGTTCCGCTAGATTTCATTTCTGGCCCAGTTTGCATTGGATTGGGGAACCATTAAACGATTATACCGTTGCACGATCACTCCAGTGGTAACGTATTCCATGGAAGTAGCCACGATCGTGGAAAGCAACAGAAATTCGCTGAGGAACATGGAAAACGAAATGCTGCTGACGTTAAGAAGCTTGAGCAAGAAAAAACTGACAGTAAGCGGAAACGGACAAAACAACAGACAAATTCAAAATAGTTTGGAAAGATGTGAGGCAACTCAAAGTCAACCAAATGAATCGTGGGTTGAGGGAAGCTCTAGATTAATGAAAATGAACCCGGACAATTTAGAGATGGAGCAGAAAGCAAATCAACAGGTCAATAATGCTCACATAGCACTTAATTGGTTGGACGGTCACACGATAAATAATAAAATCAGGATAGCGAGAATCAACTATTATGGACACATACTAAGAAGTGAGAATACAGGCATACTGAAAACAGCTCTGGAGTATAAAATTAATGACAAGAAGAAGAAAGGACGACTCGCTTACACTTGGCGAACATGTATACGTCAGGATATTGTGAGAAGTGAGATTCCAGTACAAGTATGGCAGGAGGCGGCATTGACTAAAACGAATATAAAAAGGATGTCAAAGGAATTGTTCAACTCGATGGTTGAATCATTGTATGGAGTGTCGAGCGAATCCGATTGGGACAGTACCGGTAGTCCAATACTAGACTCGGAATTTGAGGGATACAGCGACATTGAAGGACCTATGAGTGGGATCAACTCGGAAATGGATTTCGAATAGATAGGTATTTAGGTAGACCCTCAGTAGTATTAGTTACGACGTTTTTCTGATGTATCCAAGTGGTAAGTAATCCTTTATAGCATTAAATCTAAAAATTCGAGATAGATAGCAAACTAGGCTATGAATGTTATTTAACACTCCAAAAATATTTTAAGGTAATATTAATTTCACTTGTTTCAGGTTGTAATGTGATGTTTCTCATATTAATACTAAGAATAAATGCGACTATGACGTTGATGTTTGAATAAGGTTTTATAAAATAAAATCTGGTTTTGCAGTTATGTTTATTATAGGGTGCAATAGGAGCTATTAGAAAGAACTAGTAACAGAGAAATGAAGGTAATTACTACCAATTGGTTTACCAATCATCTGGTTATATGACACATATACAGGGTGACAAAAAAGGAAAACCTCGATATTTCAAAGAATAAGAAGAAAATCTGAATCTGGCTTTCATAGCTTTATTCAGTAACTCATAAAGATACTTCACAGACGATATCTCGGAATTACACCACCTTTCTCTGATCGAACCAGCTTCAGATGTCTCGGAAAGTCGTTGCAAGCGGCGCGCACGTGCTCCATCGGCATCTCGTCCCAGATTTTCATGATAACTCGCTTGAATTGCTCCAAATTTGTTATTTTATAGTCGTTCAGCTTCGACATCATGTATCTCCACACGAAATAATCCAGTGGATTCAGATCCGGAGACGACGGGGCCATTCATTCTTCGAAATGAAATCGGTCAAGTTTTCCTCACACCAATCTTCAAACAATAGTTCAGCTTGAGGCAGAACATTTTTATTCAAAACCGTGTCCAGGTAGTACGCCGCGTTGATTTTGACCCCTTCATCGATAAAAATAAGAGGCAGTTTACCTCTCTTGCAAATGGCTCCCCAAACCATCACTGACGTCTTATTTTGGAACCGGAAAACGTTCAGCTTGTCCGCAGGAGCTTGCTGGAGGCTCACACTCCAAACTCGATCATTTTGGCGATTGACTGTTTGCTCCAAAACGAACAGCTTCTCGCCCGAAAAAATAATTTCGTCATCCGCGCGCCAACCGAGCAACTCCCGCGACCGTTGGTACCTCTTGTCCTTTGTAGCTTTGGTAACCCCATGAACCACCTGTTTTTCGAACTGTGTACGTTTCAAATCCTTGCGCAGAAGTAAGCGGATTGATTCTCGGTTCATTTTAAGGTTCCTAGCCAGCTTCCGTGCAGATTGGGCGGGATTCCGGCGAATCCGGTCTCGTATAATCTTTTTCAGCCTTGGAGTTCTCACAGACCTTGGTCGTCCAGATCGTGCCTTGTCCTCGGTGCCTCCGGTCTCTAGGTACCGATTTATGGTCCGGTACACGAATTTCCGATTGATTCCGAGTGGTTTTAGGTGTTTGAATATGTGTCCGGGTTTGTACTCTTTCACATATTCAGCGATAACAGCTGCTCTTAACTCTGCCATGGCTCACAATCAATGTAAACAAACTGCACAGAAGCGAAACTCTGCCACTTTGGGCAGCAAAGTTAACCCTTTCATTTGACATATAGATGGCACCAGAGAGATAATAGTGACCCCAAAAAAATGTGACCGGACTTTTTTGTCACCGTGTATACTAGGGTTGCTGATATTTTATCAATATTTGATATTATAGATATTTGCTAGTCACAATATCGATATTTTTGACCTAAATTTGCGCATTTGATTTTATCGATATTGTGATATTGTGACTCGATATTGCTGACCGATATTCTCGGCTGCCATCAGGGGAGTGCTGCCGTCAAAATGTTGCCTACCAATCAAAAATTCATCATGGCATCAAAATTTGATTTAAAATGTTTACACACAATATAAGATAATCATTGAAAGTGCACATTATACTGAAAACAAACGTTAGGGCTTGGTTTCTCCATTGATAAATATATTTATTCGAAAATTGGTCAATAGCAATTAAAGGACGTTTACTCTATTTCAGCTATTTTAGGGCAAACCAACTAAAAAGTAGGTACCAGAATTGTTGGTATTAGAATCAATAAGTGGTAGATTTAAAATGTAAGCAGTTCGACAGAAATATGGTTGCCATATTTCCATTTTTATTGACAGCATGTATAGAGCGAATTTCCAGAAATTTGGGTGTGGAACTTCTCGGGGCAATAACCACCACATTAAACCGATCAAATGCGATGTCTTGGTGCTGCATTAGGATGGCAGAATCGATGAATTTCAGTAAAGAATCGGTGTTACATAAGCGATAACATGAATGTTCAGGTAGGATGTTTCAGTAACTGGCTGGTGATTAATCAATGGATCAGTGACGATTAGGAGATGCGCCTCACGAAACGTCGGTTTAATTTGATTGGAAAATGCACCTTGCGTAAAGCGATCAGCAATCGGCCCGCTGTCCTAACGGACGAGATGAAATAGCAAACACTTCGCCGGAATATGCAATACTAAGGCATGAAACATGCTGAACGCCAACGTGACCGATCGGGTGAGATTCTTGTCGTAGGTTAATGAACAACTCTACTCACGGCTGTTTATTTACCTTCGGCAAGAATCTCGCCCGATCGCTCACGTTGGCGTTCAGCTTGTTTCAGGCCTAACTGAAAGCCAAACACAATATATATAAAGAAAAATATCGGTAAAATATCGATATCTGCATGTGATAATGTGATCTGCATGTGATTTTAATATCGATGCTGCTTTTATCACCGATAAAACAAATATCGATATTCTATTTTTAATATCGACAACCCTAATATATACTGAGATATGTGAGCATATCGTAAACTATAATCTAAAAGAATATCCTATGACACGATTAAGGCAATCCGTTTTCATGCGTTATGTTGGGATATTGGATGATAAAGCAAAAGCTGAAAATACAAGGGTTGCGACCACTGTATGCTCGTCATGAACAACAACAGTGTAACTTTTAATGAACCTTTAGGCCAAGAGGACAGCTAGTTGTGGTATACTTTCAATTTCATTTTTTCTCTTCAATCAGTACGCTTTTCAAAAGGCAAAGCTAGGAATGCTCTAAGCTGGTATTTTTGCCAACAATAAAGCAGTTATACAAAACAATGGCGGATTTTGAGAGACAATTTGCAATTGGATTAAAAAGGAACCATTCATAAACATTAGTATTCACTAGCTTATGATTGTCACCGTTCAAGCAATGATTGTATATTTACTGCAGTGCAGTTTTTTTTGGACTTAGAGACATGTTAGGAAAGTGAGTTATCAACGCAAGGGGCATCAATACAAGATATAATCAATTATATGGAGTTCATTTATAATAACTAGATTAGAAGACAAATAGTTGACGAATGACTAGAGGACTATATAATCATAATTGCCAAGATAGTTCTAACAAGTCCTCCTCCCGAGGAACCGCGTCCAAGTGACAGACAACTGTTATTTCGGCCGGCTTGTTATGAACTACTACAAAAAGGCACCCACGAGTCGGGCCGAGAACCAATAAGCAATATGCTACAGCCTAGAGATCGACAAAAAAAAAACATTTCCGTTATATTTTTGTGAACAATTCTTTTGAACATTATCTTTGGCTAACATCAACCGTTTAAGCACAAAGAATTAAGTTCGTCAAATCGCCTTTTCCGACCACTGTGCATTGGTGTTTAGAATCTGTTCAATGGTAGTTTTATAAGAAGCAATTTGAAACGGTTTTGAAACAGCTACCGAAAGCGAGCTCGTTATTAGTTGAAAGCTGCGAGACTGAACTGAAAATAGTGATTTTCAACTCAACATTTTACTGGTTACTATCGAAAAAATTTGCAAATTATTAAATCACAAGTTTGGTGCAACCTTCGTCATTCGATCCAGACATTGGTGGTCAAATTCGTTCAGAGGTAATCACATAATATGCTCTAGAAAAGTGTACATTTTCAAAATCCTTTGCTGCTTTCATCCGCCACGTACAGAATAACTGCAATATGTACAATACGCAACAGACGAAGAGAAGAGTTCGATTGTTCTCCAAAACACTAAACGTGTACGCGTTAGGTATAATGCTGCGTGTGCGAGAGCTCTATCGGTCCGGCTCCGTTGGCTGCCAACATGAAATGAAATTAATATTTTGTGCATTCGCATTACGAAGCTGGTACAAACTGAAAGAACATGGAATAAAAGCTGAGTCTTATAAGTTGTACAAGTTGTAATAATACAAGTTCTTCCAGTTTGTCCCAGCTTCGTAATGCGAATGCACAAAATATTACAACATAGCTCTAAAAAATATCAGGAACAGAGAGCGACCTCGAGTAAAACAACATCAACAAAAAATCGTTCACAAAGTCAGATCGGTTGTATCCGTTAGTGTCGGCTGTGCTTGTGAAGAGAGGTAGTGATTAGAGGTAGTGACTCCCCGAACCCAACACGACGGAGATGCACGTCAAATCTGTAGTGATATACATAAGCCGAGACATCACGCAAATGAAATCTCGACCTACATCCCCTTGAACCACGGGTTCGTCGATACCTTGGGTATAATAGAATATAGCTACCTTCCCAGTTCTCCTCTGGTCCAAGAATTTCGCCAACTGATGATCTTACTCTGACGTACAAGTGCAAAAAATTGATGAAAGGCAATTGGCCTTTCATAAATGTCACCGTTTGTTGCGCCCACCATAGCCAAAGAGTTTGCTCGATTGCCACACTAAGGTAATCTGAGAAGATATTTCGGATAAGGCACTCAAATGTTCCCGTATTTTCCCCAAGAAATACGGAGAGTGCTTAACATCTTTCATCGATCGGAGAGCCTCAATGGAACTGAGACTGTCTGTAGAGATGAAATAATGGTCCGTGGGCATTTTTTCGATAATCCCTATGGTGTACTGAATTGCAGCTAGTTCTGCAACGTAAACAAAAGCAGGATTATCGAGCTTATGGGAGACGGTTAAATTGTTATTGAAGATACCGAAGCCGGTAAGCCCATCGAGAAGTGATCTGTCAGTGTAGAACATATTGTTGCAGTTGATGTTTTTATATTTGTTAAAAAATATTTTAGGGATTTGTTGCACGCGTAAGTGATCCGGGATTCCACGAGTTTCTTCCATCATGGATGTATCGAAAAACACAGTAGAAACAGAAGTATCTAGCAAGTTGACACGATTGGAGGTGTGAGAAAGGATTTATACTTTGAGACATATGATTGAAATACACAGTCATGAAATGGGTTAGAGAATCAAGTTCATCTAGCCTATCAAAATTTTCCAAATTACCAAGGGGTTCAAAACCTCACATTTGATGAGAATACGAGTAGTCAGATCCCAAAAGCGGTCTTTTAATGGGAGAACGCCCGCCAAAACTTCCAAACTCATCGTATGGGTCGAATGCATGCAACCTAAGGCAATACGCAAACAACGATACTGGGTGTTTGTAGCGGAGCGGAAGCTAAAACACCCGTACTCAAGCACCGAAAATATCGTTGTTTGGCAAAGAATTATAAGGTGGGCGCCCCACCATGATCCAGTAATTGTCCGGAGGAAATTAACTCTTGACATTTTTTCATCAAATACCGAACGTGACATCCCCAGGTGCCTTTCGAATCGAACCAGACACCAAGACATTTATATACTAAACCCTGAGAAATCGTTTCACCCATTAACTGTAAGTGGAACTGAGCAGGCCAAAGTATCTTGCAATGGTCCTTGCGAATCGGCAGCTTTGGCTCCTATCACAGAGACCACACTGTCGTCTGCAAGTTGTCTTATCGTGCATGGATTTGCCAGACATTCGTCGATGTCATTTACATAAAAGTTGTAGAGAAGGGGGTCTAAACATGAGCCCTGGGGAAGACCCATGTAGCTAATGCGAAAAGTTGCCAAATCGCCATGCGTAAAATGCATATGCTTTTCAGACAACAAATTGTGCAAAAAATTGTTCAAAATTGGAGAAAATCCTTGTCGGTGAAGTTTACCCGAAAGAATGTCAAAAGAAACGAAATCAAAAGCCGCCTCCTTAAAGTCCAAGAACGCAGACGCCATTTGTTCTTTGCGAGCATACGCCACCTGAATATCTGTTGTAAGCAACGCAAGGCAATCATTCGTCCCTTTGGCACGGCGGAAGCCAAATTAGGAATCTTATAGGAGACCATTTGATTCGACCCAGTGGTTTAAACGACGGAAAAACATATTTTCCATTAATTTCCGGATACAGGATAGCATTGCAAACGGTCTGTAAGAGTTGTGATCAAGAGCTGGTTTTCCCGGTTTTTGGATGGCGATCACCTTCACTTGCCTCCAATCCTGTGGTACAATATTCTGCTCCAGGAACTTATTGAATAAATTCGATAAGCGCCTCGTGGCAGTGCCGGGTAGATTCTATAACAAGTTGAATTTGATTCTATCTAACTCAGGTGCGTTATTGTTACAGGACAGGAGGGCAACTGAAAATTCAGCCATCGTAAAAGGTGATTCTATCACTATTTCTATCGTGGCCCGGAGACTTATCGCGAACAAAGTTTAGCGCAGGAACAGTGTTCGGACATACTTTCCTGGCAAAATCTAATATTCACCGACTTAAAGACTTCTCGCTTTCGTTGACCGTTATACGATTTCGCATCCTTCGGGCTGTGTTCCAGAGTGCTCATTGATGTCTTCCTCGATGTTTCGTTTACGAACCGACGCCAATATCCGCGTTTCTTTGCTCGGACCAAGCTTTTAAACTTAGTCTCAAGCTCCGAATACCGCTTAAAGTCGTCGGGTTTACATTTCCCCCAAAAGAAGGCATTAAATGCGTCAGATTTTTCCGTGTAGACATCGGAGCACTCTTTGTCCCACCACGGAGTGGGAGGCCGTTTTTTGATCGTCACGCCGGGATATTTCTTCGTTTGGGCTTGCAACGCGGCGTTGAGAATCAAGCCCGCGAGGAGGTTGTATCCTTCAAGTGGTGGGTGATATTGAATCGACTCGACAGCTTCTGAAATCATTTCCTCGTATAACTTCCAATCGATATTCCGTGTGAGGTCATACGGAATATCAACTGATGCGTGCGAGTTGAACCATTATCAATTGAAATTTGAATAGGCAAATGATCGCTACCGTGGCGATCTACCTTTCATGTGCAATCCAACCGTAGCGATGTTGAACATAAAGATAAATCTCATTCGTTGTTTTGCTTTCATTTCGATTAGACGCAAATTGTTTATCTCCGTTTGAGTTCGCAAAATAACAATACACGAGTTATCGTACGGGTGTTTTTTTGTCGATTAGTTCTTGTGCTACGCGATAACAATAGCCTGTTATATATCGGCAGAAACATCTGGTAGGGGCAGGCTACCCCGCCAGTGATTCGATACGCAGCTGATATATCAGCAAGAATAATTCTCCCGCACCGCTGTTACCCCGCTAGCAGCACGGACCATCATACGATCGAGCGAGTGGAAGTCAACTACAAGTGGCATCTACAAGGTCGCGTGTAGGACACGGCCACTGCGTCTCAACACGAAGCTGGATCGTCATTGTTTGTTCTGCGGAGACGCTCGATTAATTCTACTATAAGCCGTGAGGTCGTGACTTAGACGTTCGGTGACGTATTACCTTTAGAATTTTTACTATTTTTATCAATATTATTACTATGTTATAATATTATTATTAATATTATTATTGATATTATTATTGATATTATTATTGTTATTATTAATATTATTACTATAATTATTATTAATATTATTATTACTATTGTTATTAGAATTAGTATTACTGTCTTTTTTTTATTTGATCCATTGTAGATTGAAAAATTGTTTTTAAAATTTAACATCAACTACTTGAACCCCCCCCCCCCCATATTCGAATATTTATCGTTTGTGTGCGGTAGAGCGTAACGCTCCCGCAAAATGGACGACATGCAGGTGCAACTTTTCCTGGAGGTGGAAACAAACGGGGAAGAAATTGAAATTTCTCCCATCAGCTCACCCCTATCTTCCCCTGTGCCCTCCCCTTTGCCAAGTCCTGTACCAAGAGTACCGGAAGTACGGGTAAAAGCTTACCCAGATGCCGCTGGCGGTCCCTACGTTGTTTTTTTCCGGCCCATAAAGAAGCCATTGAATATTATTCAAATTGGCAAAGACCTGGCAAAACATTTTTCGGCCGTAACCGAGATTACGAAGGTGAGGCCGAACAAACTGCGAGTTGTCGTGAGTAGCTTGAAGCAAGCAAACGAAATTGCTGGCTACGAGCTCTTCACGAGAGAGTATCGCGTGTACATTCCTGCCAAGGATGTAGAAATCGACGGTGTGGTTACCGAGGGGAATCTCACTGTCGATGACATTTTGCGTCATGGAGTTGGCTGTTTTAAAAACCCCTTGATGCAAAGTGTAAAGATACTGGATTGCAAGCAATTGCATTCAGTATCCATCGAAGAAGGGAAGAAGAAATTCCTCCCTTCGGATTCCTTCCGAGTAACATTCGCCGGATCCGCGCTGCCGAACTACGTCCGCTTGGACAGGGTTCGTCTACCTGTACGCCTGTTCGTACCGCGGGTCATGCATTGCCAAAACTGTAAGCAGTTAGGTCACACAGCCACCTACTGTTGCAACAAGGCACGCTGTAGCAAGTGCGGAGGCAATCATGCTGAGAACGCTTGCAGTGGGGATACTGAAAAGTGTCTTTATTGCGAGGGAACTCGGCATGACCTTCCGGCATGTCCCGCGTACAAACAGCGCGAGGAAAAAATTAAGCGTTCCCTTAAGGAACGATCAAAGCGCTCTTTTGCAGAAATGCTTAAGAGGGCTGAGCCACCCTCGACAGGAAACATCTTTTCCTTTTTGCCAACCGATGAGGGTACATCTGACGATCCCGTCGAAGGGTGTTCCTATGCCTTGCCAGAGGGATCTAGGAAGAGGAGAATGCTCAACTCTCCTAATCTTTTTCGTAAAGGTCGTAAGATAACCTCTAGCGGAATGACCAATAAGACAACACAAAAAGGAAGCGGTGAAGAAAAACCGAAGCAAGTACCCCCCGGTTTTAATTTCAAATCAAACCAGGAGTACCCACCGCTTCCTGGGGCACCAAAAACCCCTCGTGCACCCATTTCTCGATCAGAAGACATAAAAGAAACAGGGTTCATAAAATTCTCTGATATTGTGGACTGGATATTTAAAACATTCAACATACCAGATCCCCTTCAAAACATTCTTCTTGCCCTTCTCCCAACAGTGAAAACCTTTTTGAAGCAACTCACAGCAACTTGGCCCCTCATTTCAGCTATCGTATCTTTCGTCGAAAGAGGTTAGGAATTTTGTCACTGTGTTACAGTGGAACTGCAGAAGTATCATCCCCAAATTTGATTTATTTTCACATTTGATAAACACATACAATTGTGATGCGTTCGCGCTTTGTGAAACTTTTCTCAACTCAAATGATCAACTTAATTTCCACAATTTTAATATCATTCGTCGAGATCGAGACTCACACGGTGGAGGGGTACTTTTAGGGATCAAAAAGTGCTATTCTTTTTTCAGAATCGACCTCCCCTCGATCTCGAATATTGAAGTTGTTTCCATTCAAACGAATATGAATGGAAAAGACCTTTACCTTGTTTCGTTATATATTCCCCCATCCGCGCGGATTGAACAGAAGCAACTCCTTGATATAGCAGAATTGCTTCCCGCACCTTTTTTGATTTTGGGAGTTTTTAACTATCACTGTTCGCTATGGGGGTCGCTGTACGACGACAACCGATCTTCTTTAATTTGTAACTTGATCGACGACTTCAATATGACAGTTTTGAATACTGGGGAAGCGACACGTGTACCTAATCCTCCAGCACGTGAAAGCGTGCTTGACCTATCCCTCTGCTCGACATCACTAGCGTTAGATTGCCAGTGGAAAGTAATCAACGACCCCCACGGTAGTGATCATCTTCCAATCGTTATATCAATTGCTAATGGTTCAACTCCCCCGAACCCAATCAATATTTCCTACGACCTTACACGTAATATTGATTGGAAGCGTTATGAGTCTATTATAGCGGAATCTATCGAGACTCACGAGGAACTTCCTCCGGAGGAAGAATACACGTTCTTAGCTGGCTTGATAATCGACGCCGCGACGCAAGCTCAGACGAAACCGATACCCGGGGTAACGATTAGACAACGCCCTCCCAAAAAATGGTGGGACAAAGAGTGCTCTGAGCTGTACGCGCGAAGGTCCGCGGCGTATAAGGACTACCGGGAGTACGGCACTGTCAACCTACTACGAAAGTACGAGGCACTGGGCAGGCAGATGAAGAGCTTAGTAAAGGCGATAAAACGCGGGTACTGGCGGTGGTTCGTAAACGCGTTGTCGAGGGAAACAGCGATGAGCACTCTTTGGGATACCGCCAGGCGCATGCGGAACCGTGACGTTTCGAATGAGAGTGAGGAGTATTCAGATCGCTGGATACTCGATTTTGCCAAAAAGGTCTGTCCGGATTCTGTACCGGAACAGAAAACCTTTCGCGACGCGTTTATAGTAACTACGGAAGAGCCTCCATTTTCGATGTTGGAATTTTCAATGGCTCTCCTGTCGTGCAACAATAAGGCTCCAGGGTTAGATAGAATAAAATTCAACCTGTTGAAGAATCTACCCGACTCTGCAAAAAGACGCTTGTTGGACTTGTTCAACAAGTTTCTTGAGCTAAATATTGTTCCGCATGACTGGAGGGAGGTAAAAGTCATTGCTATTCGGAAACCCGGGAAACCTGCCTCTGATCACAATTCATATAGGCCGATTGCGATGCTCTCTTGCCTCCGGAAATTAATGGAGAAAATGATCCTCTTACGGTTAGACAAATGGGTCGAAACAAACGGTTTACTTTCAGATACTCAATTCGGCTTTCGCCGGGGCAAAGGGACGAACGATTGCCTAGCGTTGCTTTCTACTGAAATTCAACTCGCATTTGCTCGAAAAGAGCGAATGGCTTCTGCGTTCTTGGATATTAAGGGGGCTTTTGACTCTGTCTCTGTAGAAGTTTTAAGCGCGAAACTTCATTCGCAGGGACTTTCACTAAATCTGAATAACTTTTTTCTCAATTTGTTGTCAGAAAAGCATATGTATTTCTCACATGGCGATTCGACAACTTCCCGAATTAGTTACATGGGCCTTCCCCAGGGCTCATGTTTAAGTCCTTTCTTATATAATTTTTACGTCAATGACATCGATGAATGTCTTGCAAATTCATGCACGCTAAGGCAACTTGCAGACGATAGCGTTGTATCCATTACTGGTAGCGAGGCTAGCGATCTGCAAGGACCATTGCAAGATACCTTAGACAATTTGTCTGAATGGGCTCTTAAGCTGGGTATCGAATTCTCTCCGGAGAAAACTGAGTTGGTCGTTTTTTCTAGGAAGCATAACCCAGCTCAGCTGCAGCTCCTACTAACGGGTAAAACGATCCCTCAGGTTTTAGTCGCTAAATATCTCGGGGTCTGGTTCGACTCTAAATGCACCTGGGCTTGTCATATTAGGTATCTGACACAAAAATGCCAACAGAGGATTAATTTTCTTCGTACGATTACCGGAACCTGGTGGGGAGCCCACCCAGGAGACCTTCTAAGGCTTTACCAAACAACGATATTGTCAGTTCTTGAGTACGGCTGTTTCTGCTTTCGCTCCGCCGCGAACACGCACATTATAAAATTAGAGAGAATACAATATCGTTGTTTGCGTATTGCCTTGGGTTGCATGCAGTCGACCCATACGATGAGTCTTGAAGTGTTAGCGGGTATTCTTCCGTTGAAACATCGTTTTTGGAATCTCTCTTACCGGTTGCTAATTCGATGCACAGTTATGAACCCATTAGTAATTGAAAATTTCGAGAGGTTGGTCGACCTTCAATCTCAATCCAGATTTATGACTTTATATTTTGACTATATGGCTCAAGATATTAATCCTTCTTCATACGATTCCTCCAATGTCGCACTTTTAGATACTTCTAATAATGCTATATTCTTCGACACCACCTTGAAACAAGACATTTCTGGTATCCCGGATCAATTGCGACCCCAAGAGATCCCTAAGATTTTTTCGAATAAGTTTAAACATGTTAGTTATGATAAAAGGTTTTACACTGACGGATCTAATCTAGATGAGTCCACTGGCTTCGGTGTTTTCCACGAAAATTTTACCGCCTCCTACAAACTCGATGCTCCTGCTTCCGTGTACGTCGCAGAACTTGCTGCTATTCAGTACTCTCTTGGAATCATCGAAACCCTACCCACAGACCACTACTTCATCTTCACAGATAGTCTCAGTGCCATTGAGGCTCTGCGATCGCTGAAGCCTGTGAAGCACACCCCGTATTTCCTGGGGAAAATACGGCGGTTTTTAAGTGCTTTAACAGATAAAAATTACCGGGTAACCTTAGCGTGGGTCCCTTCTCATTGCTCGATTCCGGGTAATGAAAAGGCTGACTCTTTTGCTAAGGTGGGTGCTATTGATGGCGATATTTATGAAAGACCAATTGCTTATGATGAATTTCATAGCATTTTGCGTCAGAGAACACTCAACAGTTGGCAATCATCATGGAACTCAGATGAACTGGGACGGTGGCTACATTCCATTTTTCCTAAGGTATCGACGAAAGCATGGTTCAAGGGGTTGGATGTCGGTCGGGACTTCATTCGCGTGATGTCCCGACTTATGTCCAATCACTACACGTTAAACACGCATCTCTTTCGTATAGGGCTTGTAGACAGTAATCACAGCGTTTGTGGCGATGGCTACCATGACATCGAGCATGTTGTTTGGTCGTGTACCGAATACTGTGGTGTTAGGTCCGAGCTTATAGATTCCCTTCGGGCCCGAGGAAAACAACCGAACGTACCCGTTAGAGACATTCTGGGAAGCGGTGATCTCCAGTACATGACACAGCTATACTGCTTTCTGAAAAACGCTGACATTAAAATTTAAAATTTTCTTTGTCTATTTGTCAGATTAAGGATACAAATATGCTATGCTGAAGACACGGAAACGAAGAGCCCGCATCTATGCTTACACAAATATTTTGAACCCACAACAAACAAGAATACAATTGCTTTACCAGATGAAAAACAAAGTTCCAAAATAGTTTTAAGTCAAAATTGTATCTCCCCTCCTCTCACCTTAAATCCCCACTAGCTCGTAGTCGGCCGCGAGAATAAAGAAAAGGCCTCCCTCTTTTCCCTGCTAACGTAGAATTAATAAAAATTGTACTTGGCTCAGTAAAACAGAAAATGTATCGTGCCGTGTCAAATAAACTAATTTAAACCTAAAAAAAAAAATAAAGATAAATCTAAAGCACTGGGGCGCGCTGGAGGTTTCGGAACGCGTGTCATATCCCCGTTGTTTAATATTGTCATGTCGAAGTCGTCGGGTAGGTTATAGATCAAAGAGAAACGGTTATCATTGGAAGGGGAACCCCAAGCCACGTCGTGAGAGTTAAAATCTCCCAAAATCAAACGTGGGGAGGGAAGATGTTCTATTAAATCATAGAGCAGCCGTTGCCCACCCTGTGCTCTGGGAGGAATATATATTGAGGCAATACAAAGCTCTTTACCTTGTATTGTCATTTGACATCCGACAGCTTCGACGTCTTGGACCGAGGGGAGGTTAATACGAAAGAAAGAATAGCACTTCTTAATTCCTAGGGTGTCTCGGTCAAGGCAAATTATATTAAAATCATGGAAGTTAAGATCTACATTTGAAGTGAGCCAAGTTTCGCAGAGGGAAAATGCAATATTTCCCTTTTTTGACAAGTAGGTTTTAATCCCTACAAATGATAAGTCCGGATTGCGAAAGCAAACAAATCCTAACAATTAAAATTACAATTTTTTAACAGTGTTGAGAAGTCACTATTTGTGATTGGACACACATACTCATTATTTACTAATATTTATCATAAATACTTAAACTACTAACAACCTCCCTTATTTATAAAAAAAAAATAAAAAAAAAACTTTAGCTGTTTCCCAAACATGAGAAGTCATCATTTTGAATTTCCAAATGGCGTCTGGAATCGAATTCCGGTTTCTGGGCACCATTCCGATTCCGGTAATATCCATATTCGATGGTATCTGGTCACTTTTAGCTCTTTTCCAGACACCGGAAGTCGGTATCCAAAATGGCGTCGGAGGTTTTTTACAGGTTTCTGGACATCGTCTCTGTTCCGAAGGTAGTCATATGAGATAGTTTTAGGTCAATTTCAGCTATTTTTCGGAAACCGGAATTCACCATCTCAATTTTCAAGATGGCGTCAGAAGTTTATTTCGGGCATTTGGGCATCATCCCGATTCCAAAAATATCCATATTCGATAGTATTCGGACCATTTTGGGTCTCTTACAGAAACCGAAAGTCGCCATTTTGGAATTAAAAATGTCCTCTACGGTCGTTCCCAGGTCTCCGGACATCGTCCCGATTCTGATACTACTCATATGAGGTGGTTTTTAGTCAGTTTTAGCTATTTTCCGGAGACCGGAAGTCACCATCTGAAATTTCGAAATGGCGTCTAAAGTTGATTTCCGGTCTCTGGGTATCATCCATACTCCAAAAATACCCATATTAGATTGTATTCGGTTAATTTTGTTTTTTTCCATCGGAAGTCGTTTTCCGATTTCTAGACATCATCCCGATTCTGAAAACACCCATATTGGATGGTATGTGACGTTGTATTATTTAATTGTTAATGCAATCTGTTCCGGGAGGACCATTTTAAAGGCATATCACCATAACACCTAAACCTACAAAAATGGCCTGTAGAAGTAATTTTATTAACTTAGAACCAATAATTGTAGGATTTTGGTTAAATATTCATAAAATTCAGCAGTTTCGGAATATATCTCCTAAAAAACGATTTGCAGTAATAAAAATTTTTTCTTGGGGCACCGCTGACACAGGTTTCGAAGTAGAGAAGCTACTGAATCTTTTGGTGCTGAAATTATCGAAATCGGATATCCGAGTGGAGCTGCGTAGCCGCCAGGTTACTGAGGCCGCTTTGTCAAGTGGATGGTTGTGGTTTCGAATCTTAGTAGAATCTGGCCATTCTATGTCAAAAAGGACTTTAAGCATGGGCTTATTCTTAGGCTCCACACCAGCTACCCTTCCTTTACACTGAATTCTACAATACGCTTGCGTGACTTCCTCTCAACAAAAATAAGTCCCTCTTATCAATAAAACTGGCCAGAAGGACGCACGACGCACGAAACTTCTCCAGGGAATTATAATTGGTGACATTTGGCAGGAGGAACGAGGCTCAGTATAGGAGAACAGTAAGCGTGTAAAAGGAAGGGTTGCTAATAATAGAAGTGCAGGATACAGCCACTGTTGCCAACTGTACAAATTTATCTGGAAATGTACAGATTTTCTCGGTTTTTTTCGGTACAGATTCTGTACCGTACAGATTACAGATTTCGAGAAAAAGTACAGATAAGTATAGATTTTTTAAATGGTTAGAAAAGATTAGACAAAATTTTTTGACTGACTCTGCAACAATACAATGAATGCGATCTTGCAATACACGCATTTAGAATTTACTGCCAAATCTTGGAAATTCGCTGCCGCGAATGGCACAACTCCACCCGGTTAAAAGACAACAGCTGTTACATTTTTCGTAAATCTCGATTTTTTTTTTCACACAAGTAAATCTCGATTTACCCAACTGAAATGTTGGCACAAAATATCCGAAATATCGGTAGTGTTGCTGAAGTATGGGTTTCATTGTTTTTTGGCTGAATTTTCAGGAGATTGAGCCCCAATGGCTCGGTAATATGCATAACTGAGCCCTACTTAAAGTATGCAAGAGTTTTGTTGACAATCGAGCTAGTAATTTGGAATTGAAACTGAGTCAACGCAGTCACAGTTTTCTCTAAACAATTCACGTTAAAGCTGTTTTTTTTTTTAAATATATAAAATAAAAACTGGGCCAGTGGTACAGATTTTGGTACAGATTTTTCTCGGAAATGGTACAGATGAAAAAGATTTTTGTAGCTCCCAGTACAGATGAATATGTGGCAACACTGGATACAGCAGACACCCGGGCATATCTCACAATAGATCAACGATTCTGGCCCCAGTGAGAAAGTCCATAAAGTAAAAAAATCGAAATCGGATGAAAATTGTTAAAAATCCAACAATTTCTATTTGTGGGTACCTGGGTACCCCGTCGCACAATGGAACACTTAGAACCCAAACCTGATCATAATTATTTAAATATTGCTTTTGTTTTTGAAAACGTATCAAATAGTGAAAATAAAAACTGATGACTGGATTCGGGTAATTTTTTGCATGGAGTAACCCAATCAAAAGTGATATATGACATTTCTTATGATTAAATTTAAATTCAGTCATAGTCCGCTCAAAATACATCCAAATACTTCAATTTATCATGAAATGACATTTCAGTACACTTTTCCATCGATTGACAAAGTTTCATTTTGGTAACTAAGGCTACAGCTATCCCATAAGCGAAAAAATAGAGATTTTTTGATTATTTTCACAGAGCAATGATGCACGAAACCGGAAGCATCCGGAAGGTTTTTCATCACCATTTCAATCAGAATTATTTATACTATTACGTAATATAAGCCGTTCAACCGGATATTACCGGATACTTAACTTATCTCATTTTGAGCTAACTTATAAAAACAAATATTTTTGATTATATGATATAGATTTTGACAAAAACCTGGGTTTTTGGAAAATCTACCTCGAGTGCTAAGCACACATTTCTGTTAGATTAACCTTTTTGAACAATCTTCATTGTTGTTTTAGTTGAGAATCGCTTCTTTATCTCCTTAACGCTATATTTTAGCTAACGGTATCATGCGTCATTATCATCCATAAAAAAACTGTTAAATTGTGGTCGGTTCAAACCTCTCGTTACGACCGTAAACCTTTTTTTGGATGTTGACAACCTGTCAAATGATCAGGCAAACATCGCACTTCAAAATGAAACACTACACAACAAAGTTGACTTACTTTGAGTTTTTCACTTTTGATCAGATTTAAAGCATATTTACTCCTATGTGCGTCGGTCATTTGAGAGGTAAGAAAATTCAACTCCCCCTCGTTGACCCCTCCTGTTTCTACATAAAAACTAATATTATCAAAAGTTGCCTTTTAATGAGCTTTAAGATGTCACAGAGTCTTATCACTTCTGATTGCAGTGAAATATGGAATTTCGTCTTATGAAACCTGAATACCGGGCACCCCGTCGAAAACATAACGGTTAAAATCTTTGAAATCAGGAGTCAGGAGAGTTTTTGTATCGCTATCTCCTAAGCTTACATATATACTACGTCAAATTTCACATCTTATACAGTAAGGTCTTTTTTTAAACGAGGGAGGCGTTCGAAATTTGCATGAGATCGCGTAAAAAAAGACTTTTTCGAGTTGCAAATATAACGAAGAGAACTGTTTTAAAATGTTTGAACCTCATTTGAATATGATAGTGGTCAATCTAGAGTCCAAAAGTTTTTAGTATTCATACCAATTTTTTAAAAAACGGTTATATGATTCCCTTTGGCCTAAAACGGAAAACATGATTGAAATGAGGTCGATATCTTGCACCGTAATAGAGAAAAGCAACCCGCGTAAAAAAAGTGTAAAAAAGACCTTCCCTCAATTATTACTTCATGTACAACATCAATATTCTAGAACCCATAGAATGAAGATACCTTTATTGGATTGTATTTGGCAATTTAAGGGTGTATGGAGTTGACTCCCGGCCTTTGAGCATTCTCCCGCTTTCTGAAAAACTCACATTTGATAATGTTTCGTTTCCCTACCAAAACTAACCACGACCAGTCAGCATCGAGCAGCATCTATGCGAGCCACCGCAGCTGCTATAAAAGAACTCTCTGAAAGAGAAAGCATTTACTCAGTTTTTTATCGCGCGACCATTCACATCGTAGCAGCAGTAGCAGAAGATATAAGAAGAGAATAAATAGTTGGTAACATAGCAGCAGAGTTGTTTTTTTCTTCTTCCTTCGGAGCTGAGCAAAAGGGAATTCCTTCAGTTCTTTTCAGGACTAATTTGAGTTAATTTTTGAGCCAATTGCAAACTCCGTTCCCCTCTGGTGTTTACAGTTCACCACAAGACGTTCCAAGTGAGAACATCAATTTGATCCTTCGAGCCGGATCACGAGCCAACCGGAAGAAGCAAAACCCGTGCTGCGTTATTTTCCTACCAAAAGAGAATTGAAGATGCAGTCGCTCTGTGCTATCAACTCGCTCGTTGGTAGACGAACCTGCTACAGCAACTGTGATTGTGGCTAAAGCGTATAAGCAAAAGTAAACGTGTATTCGCGCGCGTTCGAAGTAAACTTTTCGAGTAATGCCCGTAATGCATTCGCCGTCGCGTTCGGAAAACGGTGATAGTGACGGATCTGCGTCGTTTCATGGATTCGAAGAAGGAATTACTATGAATCCCGACAACGAGAATAAATATTGTGTTGTGTGCCGTCAGCGTTCACAAGTGAAACAAAAGTTGGTGCGGATTTAACGTACACTTATCAGCAATTCTAATAATAGGTTGGCACGATTAATTGTGCTGTCTAAAAATCTGTCTGCTGTATATTCGAAGTACAGTGGATTCCACAGTAAGGTACTTTCCTTTGTATCGGCGATGCTTTCGATCAGCAAGAAGAGGAGTATGCTGGGTTTGAGAGCATATACAATGACGTGTGCAATGCCGTAGAGGAGCTACTTTTGGATGCAAAGAATATAGCGGTGCCAAAATCTCCAATTAACCAACCAGCTCAACCAGTTATTATTCAACAGCAACCACTAAAGATGCCAAACGTTTGATGGAAGTTATGCCGCAGGGCCGAAATTTAAGGCCATTTTTATTGTGTATTCCATTCCATGTTCTTGTGAACAAAGCAGTAAAATGCTATCCTGTGACAGAATTTGTAAAACGAGATATTGTAGCGGTTATGGTTCAGGTGCCAACCACCAGGGGGAATACCGAGGTAATTGTTGACTCGGCTTATTTTCCAGGTGAAATAAATGAGGCGCCTCCTCCTGAGATTGCTTCGTTTGTCAAATTTTGCAGAGACAATAATAGGGCATTCATCATAGGCTGTGATGCCAACGCTCACCATACAGTTTGGGGGAGCAAGAGCGTTAATGGTCGTGGTGAGTGCCTATTGGAGTTTCTCTCGTCGAATAATATAGATATTTGCAAAGTACATCAGATTGGGCTCAATATAGAAGAGCCTTAACTGAATATAGCAATGAAATCCGGAAATCTAAAAGGAGGTCTTGGGTTCAAATGTGTGAATCTATAGAAAGGACTCCAGTTGTTTCCAGATTACAAAAGACTCTTGCCAAAGATTATACCGTTGAGCTTGGCAATCTAAAGCGTCACGACGGAATCTATACTAGTGGTCCTCGTGATACCTTAAATCTAATGATGGAAACGCATTTTCCCGGTTCTATTGAAAAGACGGATTCAGCCATCTCTGATTCAGTTGAAATTTGTTCTACGCAGACTAGCTCTTGGTCTGCTAGAACGGAAAATACTGTTTCAGATGTGGCGGATGAAATTTTTACCAGAACCAGGGTGAAAAGTGCTAGGAGATCCTTTGAGCCTTTCAAGTCTGCAAGTGTAGATGGAATATTTCCAGCATTGCTTCAAAAAGGTGAAGCAATACTAATTCCTTCTCTCATTGAGATTTTCAAGGCCAGTTTAAGGTTGAATCATATTCCATCAAAATGGAGGGTAGTAAGAGTAATCTTCATACCTAAAACTGGGAAGCGTGATAAGACGCATCCTAAATCATTCAGACCCATTAGTCTTTCTTCGGTTTTGTTGTAGACAATGGAAAAAGTGCTGAATGATTTCATTCATACATCTTACATGCAAACAAAACCGCTTTCAAAGTTCCAGTTTACCTATCAAACTGGAAAATCCACTATAACAGCACTTCATACGCTCGTCATGAAAATTGAAAAGTCACTTTCAGCTAAAGAAATTGCTCTGTGCTTTTTCTTGGATATTGAAGGTGCTTTTGATAATGCGTCCTATTCTTTAGTGTCTAGTGCAATGAAGAACAAAGGATTTCCCACGAGCATTGTTAACTGGATTCATACCATGCTTGCGAAAAGAGAAATCACTTTTGAGTTGGGAGGTTCGTCTATTACGGTAAGGGCAACGAAAGGATGTCCGCAAGGAGGTGTTCTTTCGCCACTTATGTGGTCTTTGGTGGTTGACGATCTTCTCAAAAGCTTAGAAGCAAAAGGTTTCGAAGTTGTTGGCTTTGCAGATGACATAGTCATCTTGGTAAGAGGAAAGTTCGACAACATAGTTTCGGAAAGAATGCAGGAGTCTTTGGAGTATACCCAGTCTTGGTGTATAAAGGAGGGTCTCAGCATTAATCCGACAAAAGCTGTTATCGTACCTTTCACTAGAAAGAGGAAATTCAATCTGAAAACTCTCAAGCTTGGAGGAGTAGAAATTCCATTCAGTGAACAGGTTAAATACTTAGGAGTTATCCTTGATGCCAAGCTAAACTGGAATGCACATCTTGACTATGCAATCAACAAGGCGGTCAGTGCATTATAGTTGTGCTCCAAAACCGTTGGGAGGAAGTGGGGCTTGAGACCGAAAATGGTGATGTGGATATTCACATCTATTATACGTCCAAAACTGACCTACGCTGCGTTAGTGTGGTGGCCAAAAACCAAAGAGTCCACCGTTAGAACAAAGCTAGATAAAGTTCAACGACTTGCGAGCATTGCTATAACAGGAGCAATGAAAAGCACCCCGTCAAAAGCTCTTGATGCAATTCTTCATCTGCTGCCGTTGTACGAATACGTGCAATTAGAAGCAGAAAAGAGTGCCTTGAGGCTAAAAAGAACAATAACTATCTTGTGATCTTGTGGGTCACCTGACTATACTGAACTTTTTTAAAAGAGGGCCAGTGATGAGTATGAATGGAGACTGGATGGCACCTCAGGACAATCATGATATTCCTTACAAGGTATGCGAAACGTCGCGTACAGACTGGGAAGTCGGAGTTCCTGATGTCCGTCCCGGGTCAACGATATTTTTCACAGATGGCTCAAAAATAGGTACCAAAACTGGCGCAGGAATCTTCGACCCTGGAATTAATATTTCAGTGGCAATGGGACACAGTGTTTCAAGCAGAGATTTTTGCAATCCTTGAATGTGCGAATGTGTGTCTGACTAGGAAATACAAACATGCAAATATTTGTATTTTCTCTGACAGTCAAGCAGCACTGAAAGCACTTGATGCTTATAAATGTACATCCAAGATTGTCTGGGTATGTATTCTCACATTGCGACAGCTATGTCAAACAAACTCAGTAAATTTGTATTTGGTTCCAGGACATAGTGGCATTGGTGGGAATGAAAAGGCAGACAAACTTGCAAAACAAGGATCTAACTCACAGTTTATCGGCCCAGAACCTTTCTGCGGTATATCAAACTGTGCAGTGAAAATGGAGCTTAAACGCTGGAAGGAACAAAAGATGATAACCAATTGGTTGGATGTCAAAAAGTGTTTTCAATCTAAAAGATTTATCACACCAAACGAGAGTCATTCGAAAAAGCTCCTAGAGCTCAACAAAAGAGCTCTTTGTACATTCGTCGGCCTAGTAACGGTGCACTGTCCGAGTAGATATCATTTAAAGAACATTTGCCGGGTTCAGGATGATATCTGTCGCTTTTGTAATATGGAAAGCGAGACGTGGGAACATCTGCTGTGCAGTTGTGGTGCATTATTTAAACGCAGATCAAGGTTTCTAGGCAGTGGTTGTTTACAGCCCAAAGAGATTTGGTCTTTGAATCCTGGGAAGGTGATTGGCTTCATAAACCATATATCTGATCCCTCAACAATAGTGGTCATTGTATTTTGCAAGAGGACACGTATAGCAATTGACTGGGATATATTACAAAAGTTCACATCAATGGACAACGTAATTCTTATTCCCTAACAAAAAAAAATTCCATTCCATTCCTACCAGTAATGCAACTGGGGACGCACTAGCAGATATGATATGATCGGCGTGAAACCAAACCGAACCAAGCTCCAAAAACATTATTACGAGTAACCGACATTTTTGTTATAGGGCGGCGAACGGCGGGTTACTCGCCTGACCCAATTTTGGTATTACAGATGGCGAGTCGGCTAGATTTTGGACAAATAGCTCGTCTGGGAAACTGTTCGACTCAGCTATTCAGCCAAGTTTCACTTGCGATCATGCTTGTCATTCTCTTCAGTATGGGGAAAAAGCGGAGAAAAAAAATCACCGCGCACTTCCCTTTCAGTATGTGTAGCAATGCTTTCACCACACTGCTTCTTTCTTTATTCCAAAGTGTCTCAACCGACTTACAGAGTGACAAACTCACTTCCAGGTCACCCCACGTCTGATAGAAACAAGAGGGGTGAATCACTCTACAGAGAATACGCGACAGTACACCACAGTATTCACTGGCGAGTCCGGAACCGGTAGTCCGGAAAGTGGAAAAAAACCTACCGGGCAAAAGTGTAGTCCTCGTGCAGCTACACCGCGAAAACGAATTCAATATAAGTAAACTCGACCGGTACGAGCAACGCAGTCTATTTTTTTCCTCCCAATCTCTTTTCCACTTCTGCCATGCTCATGAAACAAACTGTAAAAAGCACCGCAGATAACTCTGCTGTGTAATAATTGTGCATAATACCCATACGTGTGAGAAAGTACACCATAGTTCATTGTCTCGCAAGAGAGAGATTTCAGATTTTACCGCGGTGCTTTCTGGAAGCTCACCAGATAAAAATCGTCCGTCGTTCTCTTCTAGCATGTGCGTTGATTTGCCACTAGTGTGAGGGTAGTTGTTTCCGCAGTGCAAGTATGTTCTCCTGCACCCTAGAGATTTTCTGAGGAGAAAAGACAAGCATGCTTGCAATCCCGGATAAAACATTTTGCTCGCCTTGTCAGTGACTCTTGTCTTCTGCAATAAGCCCCATAATATCATTATGAATTTTGACGTATGATTCTGCAATATATTTTGAATGATGTTTCGACACGCTAACAAACACACAACCAATATTATCAAATGATGTAAATTTTTAGGTATAATTCTTCCACAACTTTTCCAGGTTGATAAAACAGTGTATTCAATCTCCAGTGCATTATAACCACCGACGGTGTTATAACATTATAAATTTCAGTTCCAATCAGTTAGTATGAATTTTACAGCGCCTCAAAAATGTGCTTTCAAAGATCGATCCAACAGAGATCGATTCCACGGCTCCGATTTCGTGGGTTAAACGATCCTGGGACCATTTTGATGAATCGATCCTTAAGCTCGATATTTCCCTGAAGATCGCCCGTTCCTATGGATCGCTACGACAACAAGCGTGCAATTATCGAGACTCATTACCGCGGATTGTTATCCTTGAAGAGAATGTCATCACCATCATATAAAGAACTACGTGCCCTCGTGAATGAAGCGACCAATCATATCGAAAGCCTTCGTTATCTTGGTCAAGAAATTAAGAGCACTGCAGAGCATTTTTTCATATTCATTATCGTTTCGGTATTAAATAGTACCACATGTCAATCTTGGGAATCAACAATGAAAAAAAGAGTATCTGAAAACTAGGTGCCAAATCCTAGACAATTGCGAAACTGCTTTCCGGGCAGCTGCTTCTCCAACCAAATCGTAACAGAAGAGCTATGCCGTTTCGACTAGTTCATCACAATCTACCCTTGTTTGTGAAATTTGCGGCGGTTCACATCGAAATGTGCCCAGCCCTATCCAGCCTTACACCTGCCCAGAAGAACGAGAAGATTCGAGCTGCTGGAGTATGTTACAACTGTCTACGCAAAGGACACAGAGCAAAGGATTGTCCTTCCGATAAAGCGTGTCACAAATGCCAACGCCGTCATCACACATTACTTCACCACGATGGAGTCATGAACAAAGAAACTAGATCCAATGTTTCTGCTCCTGTTGAAATGGCAAATCCAAATCCCCGAGAGTAACAGGCATAATCCCAACCTCCAAAATTGACATCTCGCAATGGATGATCCCTGACGGAATAATGCTAGCCGATCCTGAGTTCCATACACCCGATAAAGTTGATTTGCTTATTGGTGGAGAACTATTATTGGAAATCCTCAAACCGAGTTTGATTCATCTTGCCGATGAATTACCACAGCTACGAGACACTCACTTCGGATGGGTCGTAGCTGGTGACATAGTTGATCCGCACGTAGTCAACGTGTCCCTCCAGTATACGCACCCAACCGTCGAAGACATCGAGCGAAAAATGCAACAGTTTTGGCAAACAGAAGAAGTACCTAACGTTCCAAAATGTCAAGTGAAATATGGAATTTCGTCTTATGAAACCTGAAAAGATACCCGGGTACCCCGTCGAGCACATAACCGTTAAAATGTTTGAAATCAGGAGTCAGGAGAGTTTTTGTTTCGCTATATCTTAAGCTTAAATATTACGTCAAATTTCACATTTTATACAGTAAGGTCTTTTCTTACACGAGGGGTGCGTTCGAAATTTCTTATTTATTCATTTCGTCAATCAGAAGTAGACAATATACAATATTCTAATATTCCAATACAATGTTTACTTACAAACTATTGTTTTATTCAAGAGCGTTGCGATTGCGTATTGAGCTAAAAAAGTGTTTAAGTTCATGCCGAGACATTGTAAAGTCAATGGTTTCGCAGTATTGATTGTAAGTGGCCATCATACGATTCAAAGGTCCGAATTTTGCATAATTCGTGCGGTAATGATTGGTGGCAAACGTGTTTCGATTTCGAAGTTGTCTAATAAGTGCGTAAAAATTTAGCTTAGATAAAAGTGTAGCTGAATCAATGCGCTGCGATACGATGTCGTTTACAAATGACACTTTTGCAAATTCACGACGCTCTTTCAATGATTGTATATTTATGAGCATGCCACGTGCTTCATATGATGGAAATGATTTCCTACCTAATTTACGAAGAGCATACAATAGAAATTGCTTTTGTACTGATTCTATTCTTTCTTCGTGCGTGATTGTATAGGGAGACCATACAATGCTGCAGTATTCCAGTATCGATTTTACATAGGCTATATATAATATTTTGATGGTATACGGATCCTGAAAGTTGTAACAAAAGCGCTTTATAAATCCAAGCATGTTATTAGCTTTGTGGATTATTGTGTTGTAATAGTCATTGAAGGTTAGTTTGGAGTCTAAGACAACTCCTAAGTCCCTAACTCTTTCACAATTTGCTACAGTTTGGTATCCTAATGATATTGTAATGTTTGGTTTTGTTCTTTTTCGACAGAATGATATGTTATTTACAATTGATTCGAATAGTTTAGGAATGCAAGAGATAAGGGTTATTCCACGATAATTACGTATGTCGGATTTCCGGCCTGATTTGAAAATAGGCACTAGAAACGAGCTTTTCCATTTTAATGGGAAGCATCCATTCCAGTGACATGTTGAGGAGCCAGAACAATGGAGCAGTAAGTTTCGTTGCAAGATTTTTCATAAATACTGGCGGAATTCCGTCAGGTCCAGGACCCTTTGAGGCATCTAAGTTGTTTAACGCCTGAAAAATATCCTGCACATGAATTTGGTTTACACCAATATCTCTCGAGAAGTTTGGATAAAATGCAAAATAATCGCGGTCGCGATCCTCTTCAGAAAATGTTGTATAGATTTCTCGGAAAAATTTCGCAAAATGATTGCAAATCCTTTCCGAGTTATCCCCGACATTTTCGTCAAGATGCATTATAGAGGGAAAATTGTCAGATTTTAGTTGAGTTGTCACGTAACTATAGAAGTTCTTCGGACAGGATTTTATTTCAAGTTCAGTTTTTGCACTATATTCATCAAACGCATTACTGATGGCAAGATTAAGTTGATCACATATATCCAAATAGATTGCTAAATTTTCACTACTGTTGTGTTTTTAATAGGTTTTATGTGCTTTTTGTTTACGGGTTTTCAAATTTTTTATATGACTCTTATACCAGACAGGATTTTTTGTGTTTCCAGTACGTCTCCTTGTCTTCAGGGGTATTTCCTATTTAATTATATCAAATAAACCGCCACGTCGACATTTCCTCTATTCTTAAGAATAATTGTCAGTTAACATTGTTGAATTTATTGCGAATGTTTTCATGATTTGCCTTTCCATAGTCAAAGACTTCCTCGTATTCATAGTCGTTGGGTCTTTGGTGCGCATGTATAAATAAAGAGTATTCGATTGCCGTGTGACACGCCTCATTTTTCCATAGAGGATTTAATGATTCAGTCACGCAGAAATTATCATAAATGTTCGTAAATAAAAAGTCCAAGTAAGAGTCCTGTTGATTTTTGATTTGGTTGATTTGGTTCAGTCCGAAATTTGCGGTTTTGTCAAAAATAAATTGCAGTGTTTCATTGTCCCCAACTACTGGAGGAATACTTTCATTTTCTGAGTCCTTCATGAAATCTGCATGACGTTGATTAAAGTCTGCATAAATATGGAATTTAAGCTCGGGAGGAAGCTGTGACAAAATTTGTTCAGTAATTTGGAAGAAGGTTTCATAAGTGGTTTGTGAGCATGGTCAGGAGGGTAATACACTGAGGCAAACACGTGTATTTCACCTGCTATGTGTGATTTAACCCACACATGCTCAAATTCTTTAACTTTTGGTGTTTTGATAATTTCTGAACTATAGTTAGATGAAACAGCTATCAGTACTCCGCCGCCTGACTTCTTTCAGGACTCAACAAAATTCCTATCATCTCTGAATACATTATAGATGCTACCAAAATTTTTTTCACTTTTTATACTTTCTGCACAGCTGGAAGCAGGTGCCAGAATAATAGAAAAGGATGCGCTAAGTAAATTTTTATAAATTTTCTTCATTTTTGCAGGGCTTTCCCAGCGATTGAAATTTTGACAATAAATCAAAATTTCATTCGCATTCTGTTTTAGTGAAGAAATTTTGGGAAGTAGGTCGATTGACTGAGAATTGTTTACCTCTTTCTCATCGAAAGGAGTCATTATTTCCGAAAATTCGGTCTGTAAAATTTGTCGGCACTTTCTTTTTCGCGTTGCAGGGATTGAATCCTCTGGTTGTTCAGGTGTTCACTATAAAAATTAAGGTCTTCGGAAGCCGCCTGTAGCCCGTTTTTTTTTCAGAACATCCAGTAAATTCGCCATTCGTTCGGTTATGAAGTTCACTTGGGAACCACTGTCTAATAGCACACGACATTGGTGCGTTTCGATCTTCTTGTCGAAGACGTTAACTACTGCTGTAAGAAGTAGCACTGTTTTTTTGGCACTAGAACAGTTGCTGGAACATGTTGTAGAAATTGACTGTTCCTCGGACTAAACTGTCTTCGAAGCATCGACTGACTGTGTGGGCTCATTTGGAATCGGAGAATTTGCAATCACTGTTCGAGTTTCAATTCCAGCATCATCGTGTAATTGCGTGTGGTGTCGCTTCTGGCATTTTCGACACGTTTTCGGAGAAGGGCAATTTTTGGAGCGATGTCCCTTTCGGAGACAGTCGAAGCAAATTCCGGATATCTTAACTTTTTCTAATTTTTGAGCTGCGGAGAGGTTGTTCAACTGGAAATTTGAATGCTGGCCGTTAACAAAACACACAAGCATTTACAGGAGGTTTCGTTTCGTGCGTTTTAGTTTCAGCGGTGTAACTTCTATGCGGAGGAATCTTAAGAGGTGTGAGAACCTGTTTAGGTTTTGTTTGCTGTTGCGAAGGTTGGGATGCTATTTCACAGCTTTATAGCACTTGGCACCTTGATTTGAGGAAGGTTATCGGTGAATCGTATTTCGGAAGTTCCGTTTTCTTGAGGCTCGTCTCCCAAGTCTTCCGTGTAGATTTATCCAAACCACCGACAATCAGATACACGACCATATGCTCCGACACTCCTGTGAGCTGCTGATTGAGAAAACGTAAACTTTCAACATGGCGTGTTGCTTCATCCAACAGGTTTCGTAGATCTTTGCACGATTCAGATGACATCTTGTGCAGATTCATTAATCCTCGGATGTGTGTCTCTACAATTACTCTTTCGTTTTCGTACCTGTCCGTTAACATTGCCCACGCCTGGTTTTAGTTTCCTTCGCTGAGTATCTTTGCTATTGGACACAATAGCAGCAGAAGATCCAATCAATGCTTTGTCCAGGTGATAGAGTACAATAGCATCATTATCTCCTGACTTTGCCATTAGTTCCTGAAAATGGCTTAAAATTTAGGCCACGCAGCGTAACTGCCGTCGAATGTGAGTATTGGGGCCTTTAGGGGTTCCTGTTGTATAATAACTGCGCAACCGTGGCTTGGTATTGACCGAACGTGCAAGCCAACAAGTGACACCCAATTACGCCGCATGGGCACTAGCTTGCATAGAAAACCGACCAACAAATTAAATTGCCGATCGCCTTCTGCCGCGCGAGCACACGCACACGAATGAGCAGCCAGCCAGACAGAATTAGCAGAAGAGCCTTAGTGGAGTTGCCATCAGACCATCCCAGAAGAAGGTTCGTTCTGCGTCAGTGGCAGACAGTGGGAAAAACTCATGCGACGCTTGGATCAACTCGGGGAAAATTGGGGCGATTAATCTGGTGATATTTTGATGCAAACTTCGCGAAAACATCACTGTTCGTACGAGCGGTAAGCAATTTTCTATGTGATTTGATCACCGGCGCAATCATCCAGCTATTTGATCGCGAACAGATAGCGAGGCTGCCATTGCAAACTGGTGGATCTCGTGGAAAGGACAACTGCAACTAAAACCAATTTGGAAAGCGCACAGAGAACGCAATCAGCACCCCTTGGACTCGCAAAGCGTCGGTGGTCCCAGGATTCGTTCGCGAAAAGCGTGGCCAGTTTGGTGACGGATAACACGCGCCATCATCAGCCTCGCACATGAGCTTTGACGCACTGGAAACACAACCAAAATTTTTTTCACTTTTTATAATTTCTGCACAGCTGGATTCAGGTGCCAGAATAATAGAAAAGGATGCGCTAAGTAAATTTTTATAAATTTTCTTCATTTTTGCAGGGCTTTCCAAGCGATTGAAATTTTGACAATAAATCAAAATTTCATTCGCATTCTGTTTTAGTGAAGAAATTTTGGGAAGTAGGTCGATTGACTGAGAATTGTTTACCTCTTTCTCATCGAAAGGAGTCATTATTTCCGAAAATTCGGTCTGTAAAATTTGTCGGCACTTTCTTTTTCGCGTTGCAGGGATTGAATCCTCTGGTTGTTCAGGTGTCTACTATAAAAATTAAGGTCTTCGGAAGCCGCCTGTAGCCCGTTTTTTTTTTCAGAACATCCAGTAAATTCGCCATTCGTTCGGTTATGAAGTTCACTTGGGAACCACTGTCTAATAGCACACGACATTGGTGCGTTTCGATCTTCTTGTCGAAGACGTTAACTACTGCTGTAAGAAGTAGCACTGTTTTTTTGGCACTAGAACAGTTGCTGGAACATGTCGTAGAAATTGACTGTTCCTCGGACTAAACTGTCTTCGAAGCATCGACTGACTGTGTGGGCTCATTTGGAATCGGAGAATTTGCAATCACTGTTCGAGTTTCAATTCCAGCATCATCGTGTAATTGCGTGTGGTGTCGCTTCTGGCATTTTCGACACGTTTTCGGAGAAGGGCAATTTTTGGAGCGATGTCCCTTTCGGAGACAGTCGAAGCAAATTCCGGATATCTTAACTTTTTCTAATTTTTGAGCTGCGGAGAGGTTGTTCAACTGGAAATTTGAATGCTGGCCGTTAACAAAACACACAAACATTTACAGGAGGTTTCGTTTCGTGCGTTTTAGTTTCAGCGGTGTAACTTCTATGCGGAGGAATCTTAACAGGTGTGAGAACCTGTTTAGGTTTTGTTTGCTGTTGCGAAGGTTGGGATGCTATTTCACAGCTTTATAGCACTTGGCACCTTGATTTGAGAAAGGTTATCGGTGAATCGTATTTCGGAAGTTCCGTTTTCTTGAGGCTCGTCCCCCACCTTTAGACTGCACCGAAGGCAAGACGGGATCTGCTTTCCAACTAGAGCGCAATCTTACAAGCGAGAAAGCCTTCGATCGCGAAGTTAGTGCGGCGTTTGGAAGAAACTCGAACCGTGGCTAATCTGCTGGGGCCATAGGGCTTTTTTCCTGCTTGTACATTCAATTCACAGTGCTACACTCGTCAACACAGAACCGGTGAATGTTCGAGTGGCATTTTTATTTCACTTGCGCACTACCAGTCACAAAAGTTCATACAAACGACGCACGCGCAACAAGGGCAAGCAAATTGCACGTTACACACGCGAGACACTTCGGACACGACCGTTCGCGACGGACGCACAAACAATAAATGTTCAGAGAGTAACTTTCACTACACGCAAAACACGAACAAACCTGTGCGAACACGTTTAAACACGCGACGGACGCACGAATGTTCCAGAGTGCTCTTTTGTATTACTCGCGAATCGCACGACAACACGCGACGCACTGTGGGGCAGAACCCAGAAAAGTCGCGACAAAAGTCAAAAAAAAGAAATTCAGTTCTCATGCCTCATTTTATTTTCTACTTGCAGTAGACAATTTATCGACTGGAAATCATGATAACTTACTTTGAAAAATAATTTAGAAAATGTGCTATAATATTGTGAAAATGAGGATTTACAAGGCTTGTAAAATGGAAGAAAAAATTTTCACAGATATTTTCCAGTAGGGCATGCAATTACTTAGAAATTAATTAGCTAACTCATATGATCCTCATAAAATAGAGTATAAACTAAAAGGTAATGTGATATTAAGACAGTTTTGTTGAAAATAGGTTCGAAGAAGGCATAATATGTAAAACAGGTTTTTTTGTAATTTTTCCTTATTTTCGGCAATATGAAAAAACATAAAGTTCCACGTTGCTCTGCTATGACACCATTATTGTACTAAAATACAAGGTATTGGCTAGTACTAAACCAAAAATCAGCTGCTACTAGTTGCGACTTACCGAGTAATTCGAGTTTTCGCAGCGATTGTTTTCATGTCAATTCATGTAAAAATCGTTAATCAGCAGGGTCCGTATCGATGTTTTTCCTACAATAGGCCTTGCTAAATGACGGTGTATGCAACACGACCATAAATGTGTTCGCCATTCGTTGTTTTGCTTTCGTCTCGATTAGACGCAAATTGTTTATCTCCGTTTGAGTTCGCAAAATAACAATACACGAGTTATCGTACGGGTGTTTTTTGTCGATTAGTTCTTGTGCTGCGCGATAACAATAGCCTGTTATATATCGGCAGAAACATCTGCACACTGGTAGGGGCAGGCTACCCCGCCAGTGATTCGACACGCAGCTGATATATCAGCAAGAATAATTCTCCCGCACCGCTGTTACCCCGCTAGCAGCACGGACCATCATACGATCGAGCGAGTGGAAGTCAACTACAAGTGGCATCTACAAGGTCGCGTGTAGGACACGGCCACTGTGCCACAACACGAAGCTGGATCGTCATTGTTTGTTCTGCGGAAACGCTCGATTAATCCTACTATCAGCCGTAAGGTCGTGACTTAGACGTTCGGTGAAGTATTACCTTTAGAATTTTTACTATTATTATCAATATTATTACTATGTTATAATATTATTATTAATATTATTATTGATATTATTATTGTTATTATTATTATTATTACTATAATTATTATTATTATTATTATTATTATTATTACTATTGTTATTAGTATTAGTATTACTGTCTTTTTTTTATTTGATCCATTGTAGATTGAAAAATTGTTTTTAAAATTTAATATCAACTACTTGAACCCCCCCCCCCCATATTCGAATATTTATCGTTTGTGTGCGGTAGAGCGTAACGCTCCCGCAAAATGGACGACATGCAGGTGCAACTTTTCCTGGAAGTGGAAACAAACGGGGAAGAAATTGAAATTTCTCCCATCAGCTCACCCCTACCTTCCCCTGTGCCCCTCCCCTTTGCCAAGTCCTGTACCAAGAGTACCGGAAGTTCGGGTAAAAGCTTACCCAGATGCCGCTGGCGGTCCCTACGTTGTTTATTCCCGGCCCATAAAGAAGCCATTGAATATTATTCAAATTGGCAAGGACCTGGCAAAACATTTTTCGGCCGTAACCGAGATTACGAAGGTGAGGCCGAACAAACTGCGAGTTGTCGTGAGTAGCTTGAAGCAAGCAAACGAAATTGCTGGCTACGAGCTCTTCACGAGAGAGTATCGCGTGTACATCCCTGCCAAGGATGTAGAAATCGACGGTGTGGTTACCGAGGGGAATCTCACTGTCGATGACATTTTGCGTCATGGAGTTGGCTGTTTTAAAAACCCCTTGATGCAAAGTGTAAAGATACTGGATTGCAAGCAATTGCATTCAGTATCCATTGAAGAAGGGAAGAAGAAATTCCTCCCTTCGGATTCCTTCCGAGTAACATTCGCCGGATCCGCGCTGCCGAACTACGTCCGCTTGGACAGGGTTCGTCTACCTGTACGCCTGTTCGTACCGCGGGTCATGCATTGCCAAAACTGTAAGCAGTTAGGTCACACAGCCACCTACTGCTGCAACAAGGCACGCTGTAGCAAGTGCGGAGGCAATCATGCTGAGAACGCTTGCAGTGGGGATACTGAAAAGTGTCTTTACTGCGAGGGAACTCGGCATGACCTTCCGGCATGTCCCGCGTACAAACAGCGCGAGGAAAAAATCAAGCGTTCCCTTAAGGAACGATCAAAGCGCTCTTTTGCAGAAATGCTTAAGAGGGCTGAGCCACCCTCGACAGGAAACATCTTTTCCTTTTTGCCAGCCGATGAGGGTACATCTGACGATCCCGTCGAAGGGTGTTCTTATGCCTTGCCAGAGGGATCTAGGAAGAGGAGAATGCTCAACTCTCCTAATCTTTCTCGTAAAGGTCGTAAGATAACCCCTAGCGGAATGACAATTCATGTAAAAATCGTTAATCAGCAGGGTCCGTATCGATGTTTTTCCTACAATAGGCCTTGCTAAATGACGGTGTATGCAACACGACCATAAATGTGTTCGCCATTCGTTGTTTTGCTTTCGTCTCGATTAGACGCAAATTGTTTATCTCCGTTTGAGTTCGCAAAATAACAATACACGAGTTATCGTACGGGTGTTTTTTTGTCGATTAGTTCTTGTGCTGCGCGATAACAATAGCCTGTTATATATCGGCAGAAACATCTGCACACTGGTAGGGGCAGGCTACCCCGCCAGTGATTCGACACGCAGCTGATATATCAGCAAGAATAATTCTCCCGCACCGCTGTTACCCCGCTAGCAGCACGGACCATCATACGATCGAGCGAGTGGAAGTCAACTACAAGTGGCATCTACAAGGTCGCGTGTAGGACACGGCCACTGTGCCACAACACGAAGCTGGATCGTCATTGTTTGTTCTGCGGAAACGCTCGATTAATCCTACTATCAGCCGTGAGGTCGTGACTTAAACGTTCGGTGAAGTATTACCTTTAGAATTTTTACTATTATTATCAATATTATTACTATGTTATAATATTATTATTAATATTATTATTGATATTATTATTGTTATTATTATTATTATTACTATAATTATTATTATTATTATTATTATTATTACTATTGTTATTAGTATTAGTATTACTGTCTTTTTTTTATTTGATCCATTGTAGATTGAAAAATTGTTTTTAAAATTTAATATCAACTACTTGAACCCCCCCCCCCATATTCGAATATTTATCGTTTGTGTGCGGTAGAGCGTAACGCTCCCGCAAAAGGGACGACATGCAGGTGCAACTTTTCCTGGAAGTGGAAACAAACGGGGAAGAAATTGAAATTTCTCCCATCAGCTCACCCCTACCTTCCCCTGTGCCCTCCCCTTTGCCAAGTCCTGTACCAAGAGTACCGGAAGTACGGGTAAAAGCTTACCCAGATGCCGCTGGCGGTCCCTACGTTGTTTATTTCCGGCCCATAAAGAAGCCATTGAATATTATTCAAATTGGCAAGGACCTGGCAAAACATTTTTCGGCCGTAACCGAGATTACGAAGGTGAGGCCGAACAAACTGCGAGTTGTCGTGAGTAGCTTGAAGCAAGCAAACGAAATTGCTGGCTACGAGCTCTTCACGAGAGAGTATCGCGTGTACATCCCTGCCAAGGATGTAGAAATCGACGGTGTGGTTACCGAGGGGAATCTCACTGTCGATGACATTTTGCGTCATGGAGTTGGCTGTTTTAAAAACCCCTTGATGCAAAGTGTAAAGATACTGGATTGCAAGCAATTGCATTCAGTATCCATTGAAGAAGGGAAGAAGAAATTCCTCCCTTCGGATTCCTTCCGAGTAACATTCGCCGGATCCGCGCTGCCGAACTACGTCCGCTTGGACAGGGTTCGTCTACCTGTACGCCTGTTCGTACCGCGGGTCATGCATTGCCAAAACTGTAAGCAGTTAGGTCACACAGCCACCTACTGCTGCAACAAGGCACGCTGTAGCAAGTGCGGAGGCAATCATGCTGAGAACGCTTGCAGTGGGGATACTGAAAAGTGTCTTTATTGCGAGGGAACTCAGCATGACCTTCCGGCATGTCCCGCGTACAAACAGCGCGAGGAAAAAATCAAGCGTTCCCTTAAGGAACGATCAAAGCGCTCTTTTGCAGAAATGCTTAAGAGGGCTGAGTCACCCTCGACAGGAAACATCTTTTCCTTTTTGCCAACCGATGAGGGTACATCTGACGATCCCGTCGAAGGGTGTTCTTATGCCTTGCCAGAAGGATCTAGGAAGAGGAGAATGCTCAACTCTACTAATCTTTCTCGTAAAGGTCGTAAGATAACCCCTAGCGGAATGACCAATAAGACAACACAAAAAGGAAGCGGTGAAGAAAAACCGAAGCAAGTACCCCCCGGTTTTAATTTCAAATCAAACCAGGAGTACCCACCGCTTCCTGGGGCACCAAAAACCCCTCGTGCACCCATTTCTCGATCAGAAGACATAAAAGAAACAGGGTTCATAAAATTCTCTGATATTGTGGACTGGATATTTAAAACATTCAACATACCAAATCCCCTTCAAAACATTCTTCTTGCCCTTCTACCTACAGTGAAAACCTTTTTGAAGCAACTCACAGCAACTTGGCCCCTCATTTCAGCTATCGTATCTTTCGTCGAAAGAGGTTAGGAATTTTGTCACTGTGTTACAGTGGAACTGCAGAAGTATCATCCCCAAATTTGATTTATTTTCACATTTGATAAACACATACAATTGTGATGCGTTCGCGCTTTGTGAAACTTTTCTCAACTCAAATGATCAACTTAATTTCCACAATTTTAATATCATTCGTCGAGATCGAGACTCACACGGTGGAGGGGTACTTTTAGGGATCAAAAAGTGCTATTCTTTTTTCAGAATCGACCTCCCCTCGATCTCGAATATTGAAGTTGTTTCCATTCAAACGAATATGAATGGAAAAGACCTTTACCTTGTTTCGTTATATATTCCCCCATCCGCGCGGATTGAACAGAAGCAACTCCTTGATATAGCAGAATTGCTTCCCGCACCTTTTTTGATTTTGGGAGTTTTTAACTATCACTGTTCGCTATGGGGGTCGCTGTACGACGACAACCGATCTTCTTTAATTTGTAACTTGATCGACGACTTCAATATGACAGTTTTGAATACTGGGGAAGCGACACGTGTACCTAATCCTCCAGCACGTGAAAGCGTGCTTGACCTATCCCTCTGCTCGACATCACTAGCGTTAGATTGCCAGTGGAAAGTAATCAACGACCCCCACGGTAGTGATCATCTTCCAATCGTTATATCAATTGCTAATGGTTCAACTCCCCCGAACCCAATCAATATTTCCTACGACCTTACACGTAATATTGATTGGAAGCGTTATGAGTCTATTATAGCGGAATCTATCGAGACTCACGAGGAACTTTCTCCGGAGGAAGAATACACGTTCTTAGCTGGCTTGATAATCGACGCCGCGACGCAAGCTCAGACGAAACCGATACCCGGGGTAACGATTAGACAACGCCCTCCCAACAAATGGTGGGACAAAGAGTGCTCTGAGCTGTACGCGCGAAGGTCCGCGGCGTATAAGGACTACCGGGAGTACGGCACTGTCAACCTACTACGAAAGTACGAGGTACTGGGCAGGCAGATGAAGAGCTTAGTAAAGGCGAAAAAACGCGGGTACTGGCGGTGGTTCGTAAACGCGTTGTCGAGGGAAACAGCGATGAGCACTCTTTGGGATACCGCCAGGCGCATGCGGAACCGTGACGTTTCGAATGAGAGTGAGGAGTATTCAGATCGCTGGATACTCGATTTTGCCAAAAAGGTCTGTCCGGACTCTGTACCGGAACAGAAAACCTTTCGCGACGCGTTTATAGTAACTACGGAAGAGCCTCCATTTTCGATGTTGGAATTTTCAATGGCTCTCCTGTCGTGCAACAATAAGGCTCCAGGGTTGGATAGAATAAAATTCAACCTGTTGAAGAATCTACCCGACTCTGCAAAAAGACGCTTGTTGGACTTGTTCAACAAGTTTCTTGAGCTAAATATTGTTCCGCATGACTGGAGGGGGGTAAAAGTCATTGCTATTCGGAAACCCGGGAAACCTGCCTCTGATCACAATTCATATAGGCCGATTGCGATGCTCTCTTGCCTCCGGAAATTAATGGAGAAAATGATCCTCTTACGGTTAGACAAATGGGTCGAAACAAACGGTTTACTTTCAGATACTCAATTTGGCTTTCGCCGGGGCAAAGGGACGAACGATTGCCTAGCGTTGCTTTCTACTGAAATTCAACTCGCATTTGCTCGAAAAGAGCGAATGGCTTCTGCGTTCTTGGTTATTAAGGGGGCTTTTGACTCTGTCTCTGTAGAAGTTTTAAGCGCGAAACTTCATTCGCAGGGACTTTCACCAAATTTGAATAACGTTTTGCTCAATTTGTTGTCAGAAAAGCATATGTATTTCTCACATGGCGATTCGACAACTTCCCGAATTAGTTACATGGGTCTTCCCCAGGGCTCATGTTTATGCCCCCTTTTATATAATTTTTACGTCAAGGACATCGATGAATGTCTTGCAAATTCATGCACGCTAAGGCAACTTGCAGACGATAGCGTTGTATCCATTACTGGTAGCGAAGCTAGCGATCTGCAAGGACCATTGCAAGATACCTTAGACAATTTGTCTGAATGGGCTCTTAAGCTGGGTATCGAATTCTCTCCGGAGGAAACTGAGTTGGTCGTTTTTTCTAGGAAGCATAACCCAGCTCCGCTGCAGCTCCTACTAACGGGTAAAACGATCTCTCAGGTTTTAGTCGCTAAATATCTCGGGGTCTGGTTCGACTCTAAATGCACCTGGGCTTGTCATATTAGGTATCTGACACGAAAATGCCAACAGAGGATTAATTTTCTTCGTACGATTACCGGAACCTGGTGGGGAGCCCACCCAGGAGTCCTTCTAAGGCTTTACCAAACAACGATATTGTCAGTTCTTGAGTACGGCTGTTTCTGCTTTCGCTCCGCCGCGAACACGCACATTATAAAATAAGAGAGAATACAATATCGTTGTTTGCGTATTGCCTTGGGTTGCATGCAGTCGACCCATACGATGAGTCTTGAAGTGTTAGCTGGTATTTTTCCGTTGAAACATAGTTTTTGGAATCTCTCTTACCGGTTGCTAATTCGATGCACAGTTATGAACCCATTAGTAATTGAAAATTTCGAGAGGTTGGTCGACCTTCAATCTCAATCCAGATTTATGACTTTATATTTTGACTATATGGCTCAAGATATTAATCCTTCTTCATACGATTCCTCCAATGTCGCACTTTTAGATACTTCTAATAATGCTATATTCTTCGACACCACCATGAAACAAGACATTTCTGGTATCCCGGATCAATTGCGACCGCAAGAGATCCCTAAGATTTTTTCCAATAAGTTTAAACATGTTTGTTATGATAAAAGGTTTTACACTGACGGATCTAATCTAGATGAGTCCACTGGCTTCGGTGTTTTCCACGAAAATTTTACCGCCTCCTACAAACTCGATGCTCCTGCTTCCGTGTACGTCGCAGAACTTGCTGCTATTCAGTACTCTCTTGGAATCATCGAAACCCTACCCACAGACCATTACTTCATCTTCACAGATAGTCTCAGTGCCATTCAGGCTCTGCGATCGATGAAGCCTGTGAAGCACACCCCGTATTTCCTGGGGAAAATACGGCGGTTTTTAAGTGCTTTAACAGATAAAAATTACCGGGTTACCTTAGCGTGGGTCCCTTCTCATTGCTTGATTCCGGGTAATGAAAAGGCTGACTCTTTAGCTAAGGTGGGTGCTATTGATGGCGATATTTATAAAAGACCAATTGCTTATGATGAATTTCATAGCATTTTGCGTCAGAGAACACTCAACAGTTGGCAATCATCATGGAACTCAGATGAACTGGGACGGTGGCTACATTCCATTTTTCCTAAGGTATCGACGAAAGCATGGTTCAGGGGGTTGGATGTCGGTCGGTACTTCATTCGCGTCATGTCCAGACTTATGTCCAATCACTACACGTTAAACACGCATCTCTTTCGTATAGGGCTTGTAGACAGTTATCACTGCGTTTGTGGCGATGGCTACCATGACATCGAGCATGTTGTTTGGTCGTGTACCGAATACTGTGGTGTTAGGTCCGAGCTTATAGATTCCCTTCGGGCCCGAGGAAAACAACCGAACGTACCCGTTAGAGACATTCTGGGAAGCGGTGATCTCCAGTACATGACACAGCTATACTGCTTTCTGAAAAACGCTGAAATTAAAATTTAAAATTTTCTTTGTCTATTTGTCAGATTAAGGATACAAATATGCTATGCTGAAGACACGGAAACGAAGAGCCCGCATCTATGCTTACACAAATATTTTGAACCCACAACAAACAAGAATACAATTGCTCTACCAGTTGAAAAACAAAGTTCCAAAATAGTTTTAAGTCAAAATTGTATCTCCCCTCCTCTCACCTTAAATCCCCACTAGCTCGTAGTCGGCCGCGAGAATAAAAAAAAGGCCTCTCTCTTTTCCCTGCTAACGTAGAATTAATACGAATTGTACTTGGCTCAGTAAAACAGAAAATGTATCGTGCCGTGTCAAATAAACTAATTTAAACCATAAATGTGTTCGGGGGTCTTTCAAAACTGACGTCCAGTAGTATGAAGACCCCTCAGAAATAATTATTAGTACTAGGAAACAACTTGTTATTGGATAAACAGTGTCTTAAACAAAAGTAAGCGTTTGGTATCTATGCCAAATGGAATAAAATATAACAAGAGGAGCTCTTAGAAAGGAAACATGACCAACTAATCTTCAATTGAACAATGTTCCTATTTGAAATATTTTGTCACAAACAATAACATTAAAATTATACTTTATATTTTTTCTCAAAAATCAACTACCAACTACAAACTTCCAATAATTCATTTCATGATGACTCGGAAATTCGAATACATCTGAAATTGAAACATATGTACTTAAGTCCCAGCTATGATTCATTACTGAAATTTTGGGTTTATGAATAATGAAAATAATTTTATCTCGTTAACGGTCCTTCCTACAGTTGTAATATGTTCAACAGCTTTATGTCAATTGATGATATAAACAACTTTCCCGAAGAAACAAAATGGCTAGCACAATTTTTTCAGAAGATAGATGTCAGCGCCATCTGTAGAAAAAAATTAAACTGCCTGAATACATTTTTCAAAAAGATGTTTTTATGGTGAACAACATTGCCGAAGACATGAACACTGTGGAAACAATTGTTAAGGAGTTATGAGGTTTTGTCGCGCCAACGGACCAATTTGCCCCACTGTGCGACGTACGCACATACACTTCTAGAAAGTTCCAATTCTAGCACACACGATGGTTGCGGAAACGCACTTTTAAACAACCAGTGCAATCATGCACGGACGGCTTCAAAGCGAATTTCTGTTCCTTCGGATTTGATCTGTTTTACAATCCGGCTCGAAGGACCAAATTTATGTTCGGGTTTCGGTGGACTGGTGGATAGGAAGCAATCGCTCGGTAAAAAGAAAGAACCTTAAAAGAACCTTAAAAGAACCTTTTGACTGCGATGCTCCTTGGTTCCAAGGATTCTTCGGGATCGAATTCACTTGCTGTTACTTAACTACAGCTTTATTATTCTCTTACACTTTTACTGATGGGTGTCGTACACGAAACTTCTAACCATTTGATTCCTTCTAACCAATGATTTGTTGAAATACAGTCGAATCCCATCTATAACGACACTTTTTATAGTGACAAATCTCGCTATAGCGACATTCTCAACAGTCCCTTCTGTTTTAAACAAAAATTCTTCGTTTTATTGCGACATTTCGCTATCACGACCTTCCTCTATAACGGCATAGCAAAACTAATACTTGTCATTCTTTATTGCGACAATAGTACAGTCGAATCTCTCTATAACGACATTGCTGAATCTATAACGACATTCTCAACGGTACCATCTGTTCTACATATGCAAACATTCTTCGTATTATTGCGACATTTCGCTATAACGACAGTCCCTTGCGATGTCGCTATAAAGGGATTCGACTGTGAATACAATTTTTGATTTGTTTGAAAAATTTGTATTATTTTTGGTGTCGCAGACGCTAATGATAATATTTGACAAATTTTATTACGGTAACGTTTAGGAGTGGGTCAAAATTATTTTTCAAATGTTCAGTCACAATGAACCAAGTCATTATAAATTCTTTTTAGGTTCGACCAGAGTGAACCAGATACAGTTTCAAACCTAACTTTGTCGAACTTACTACACTGTTTCTTTTCCCGTTTCTTTTCACGTGATACTACTGAAGAGTAACTTAACCATTTATTAAATACTAGCTGAAACATTTCAAATTCATTGATTCCTTGCGATTTGTTTATATCATTTGAAATGCTTGGTTTTATCGGAATGACAACATCCTCGACTTTTGGCTTTTGTACATCACCTCTATTCCGGAAATATATTGAATGCATTTCAGTTATTTTCGTTTTTTTTAGAAACTGAAAGTGGTCATCTTCAAATTCAAAATGGTGTCCAGGCTCAATGCTTGGCTTCTATACATCATTTCGATTATGGAAATATCCATATGTAGTAGTATTCGGTTATTTTCAGCTGTTTTCCAGAAGTTGCCATTTTTTTGGTGTCTGAGGACAATTTTTAGCTCCTTGCATCATTCTGGATCCGGTGATACACATATTGGGTGGTATTTGGTCACTTCAGGCTATTTTTCAGAAAACGTAAGTCGCCATCTTGGATTTCAAAATGGCATTTGGAGACAATTTCTGACCCATGAGCGTCATTCTGGTTAGAGAAACACTCATATTTGGTTGTATTTTGTCATTTTTGGCTGTTTTCCAAGCACCGGAAGTCGCCATCTTATAATTCAAAATGTTGTCTGAGGTCGATTTTTGGCTTCAGTGCATTATAACAATTTCGGAAATAGCCATATTGGGTGGTATTTGGTCATTTGCCGCTGTTTTTCAGAAAACGGAAGACGCCATCTTGAATTTCAAAATGAAATGGCATTAGGGGACAATTTTTGGCCTCTGAGCGTCAATCTGGTTGAAGAAACACTCATATTGGGTGGTATTTGGCCATTTTAGGCTGTTTTTCAGACACCGGAAGTCGCCATCTAACAATTCAAAATGTTGTCTGAGGTTGATAGGGCGATTTGTGGCTTCAGTGCACCATAACAATTCCGTAAATACGCATATTAGGTGGTATTTGGTCATTTGCCGCTTTTTTTTGGAAACCGAAAGTCGCCATCTTGGATTTAGAAATGGCATTTGGGAACAATTTCTTGCCTCCGTGCGTCAATCTGGTTAAAGAAACGCTTATATTGGGTGGTATTTGGTCATTTTCGGCTGTTTTACAGACACCGGAAGTCGCCATCTTACAATTCAAAATGTTGTCTAAGGTCAATTTGTGGCTTCAGTGCGTCATAACAATTCCGGAAATATCCATATTGGGTGGTATTTGATCATTTGCCGCTGTTTTTCAGAAACCTGAAGTCGCCATCTTGAATTTCAAAATGGTATTAGGAGACAGTTTTTGGCCTTTGAGCGTCATTCTGGTTAAAAAAAAACACTCATATTGGGTGGTATTTGGTCATTTTCGGCTGTTTTCCAGACACCGGAAGTCGCCATCTTACAATTCAAAATGTTGTCTGAGGTCGATTTGTGGCTTCAGTGCATCATAACAATTCCGGAAATACCCATATTGGGTGGTATCTGGTCATCGGCCGCTGTTTTTCGGAAACCGGAAGTCGCCATCTTGGATTTCAAAATGGCATTTGGAGAAAATTTCTGGCCCCTGTGCGCCATTCTGGTTTAAGAAACACCCATATTGGGTGTTATTTGGTGATTTTCGGCTGTTTTCCAGACACCGGAAGTCGCCATCTTACAATTCGAAATGTTTTCTGAGGTCGATAGGTCGATTTGTGGCTTCAGTGCATCATAGCAATTCCGGAAATACGCATATTCGGTGGTATTTGGTCATTTGCCGCTGTTTTTCGGAAACCGGAAGTCGCCATCTTAGATTTCAAAATGGCATTAGGAGACAATCGTTGGCCTCTGTGCGTCATTCTGGTTTAATAAACACCCATATTAGGTGTTATTTGGTCATTTTCGGCTGTTTTACAGACACCGGAAGTCGCCATCTTACAATTTAAAATGTTGTCTGAGGTTGACTGGTCGATTTGTGGCTTAAGTGCGTCATAACAATTCCGGAAATATCCATATTGGGTGGTATCTGGTCATTTGCCGCTGTTTTTCGGAAACCGGAAGTCGCCATCTTGGATTTCAAAATGGCATTAGGGGACAGTTTTTGGCCTTTGAGCGTCATTCTGGGCTTAGAAACACTCATATTGTGTGGTATTTGGTCATTTTCGGCTGTTTTCCAGACACCAGAAGTCGCCATCTTACAATTCAAAATGTTGTCTGAGGCCGATTTGAGGCTTCAGTGCGTCATAACAATTCCGGAAATACCTATATTGGGTGGTATTTGATCATTTGCCGCTGTTTTTCGGAAACCGGAAGTCGCCATCTTAGATTTCGAAATGGTATTTGGAGATATGCCAGAAGAAGGAAGGGTGTCGAAACATTATGGACATGTTTGTTACACCTAAAAACATTCACTTGCCAAATTTGGTTATATTCGCTTGATTGGTCCTCGAGCTGTGCGAAATTTGAGTTTCATTTGTATGGGACCCCTCCCTTATAGAAGAGGGAGGGGTGTCAAACCATTATGGATATATTTGTTACCCCTAAAAACATTCACCTGCCAAATTTGGTTCCATTCAGTTGGTTATTTCTCGAGATAAGCTGAAATTTGTGTTTCATTTGTATGGAACCCCTCCTTCGCAGAAGAGGGAGGGGAGTCAAACCATCATGGACATGTTTGTTACCTCAAAAAACATTAACATACCAAATTTGGTTGTATTTGGTTGATTGGTTCTCCGTGCGAAATTCGTGTTTCATTTGTATGGGACCCCTCCCTTGTAGAAGAGGGAGGGGTGTCAAACCATTATGGATATATTTGTTACCCCTAAAAACATCCACCTACCAAATTTGGTTTTATTTGCTTGGTTAGTTCTAGAGATGTGGAGGAATTTGTGTTTCATTTGTATGGAACCCCTCCCTTCCAGAAGAGGGAGGGGTGTAGAACCAATATGGACATATTTGTTACTCCTATAACATCCACATGCCAAATTTGGTTCCATTTGCTTGGTTAGTTTTTGAGATGTGCTGAAATTTGTATTTCGTTTGTATGGGACCCCTCCCTTCCAGAAACCATCATAGGAACCTTTCTCGGTCCCTAAAACCCCTACATACAAATTTTCACGTCGATCGGTTCGGTAGTTTCCGAGTCTATATGGATCAGAAAGACAGACAGACAGACCGACAGACAGACCGGACTGCATTTTTATAGGTATAGATTTAAAAATTTTAAAGTTCACAGAAGAATTAACATCAAATTTGTTTTTTCTCGAATTTATGAAAATGTCACTTAATTTGGTCTAACTTAACACCTAGAAGAAAATTCCGATAATACACAATGGATTTGGAATGATAAAAATATTGTCCAACGATAGCTGACAAAACTAGGCAGGAAAAATGGATGGCTTGGCTCGATGCGTAACAGAAACTAAAATACGTCTGTTTTTTACAAAGATAACTTTTATTCTGATTCTCTGCGCGTACAGGGCTGCTAGTTTTTCAGTAAATAGCTTAAAATGGTGAAATCGACAAGGGGTCTACAAATTATTTCAAAATACACATTCATTCACCCCCCGTTGAGCCATCGGGCTCAACTGACGGTAACAAGGCAATTCTGGCTACTGCTCTCTTGAACTCAGCGGTGGATGTCTTACCCGTTATCCCGTGAACTGCACCGTCTTCTCCAGGATGTGTCGCAATTATACGGCCTTGTCGCCATTGCCGTGGTGGTATATTATTTTCAACAAGTAAAACTAACGCACCAACTCTGTACTCTTTAATTCCATCAATCCACTTTTGTCGACTTTGTAATTGATGAAGGTACTCTCGAGACCATCTGCGCCAAAAATGTTGCTGCATGAGTTGAATGTGCTGCCATCGGTTCAAACGTCCGACCTTTTCTTGCTCGTACGATGGTTCCGGGATGGCCAACGTTGAGCGAAAAATGAGGAAATGCGGAGGTGTGAGCACGCTGAGATCGTTAGGATTATCCGACATCGGACACAATGGCCGAGAAATAAGTATGGCTTCCGTTTGAACAAGGAATGTACTCATTTCTTCAAAAGTTAGTTTCGTTTCTCCAACAACACGCTTTAGGTGATGTTTTATGGATTTAATTCCGGCTTCTCAAACTCCTCCGAAGTGGGGGCTTCTTGGGGGAATGAAGTGCCAACAAATCCTCTTCACACTACAAAACTCCTCCAGTTTTTCTCGATGTAACACAGTGGGACGAAATCAAAAATAGTAGGACATTGAGGTTTGTGACGAAACGCATGGTTTAAGCGTTTCGATGTCTTCTAGAAAGTTTCTCAGATTTATGAGTACTTTATTTTGATGGTATTTTTTTCTCATTAAGGGGGGTGTACACCAAAGTAAAGAAATTAACTTTTTTATTTTTTGATGAACTTGGTAACTTGCTTCCGACACATTGTAGAACTAGCTATTACGACAAGTTTGTAGAGTATTGAAAAATTCTATCTCTGAACCTGACAAATTTATAAGGTATTAAAGTAACACACCCCCTTAAAATGTGTTTTTGCGTGATAAGGCTCTTGTCTCAATTTTGCCATCGTTCAAGTGTTCTACAAACTTCAAACTAAGATTAATTGTCACATTTTTTTTAGAAGAAAGTGTGTCGTTATCTCTTAACTTGGAGGAGTTATGTCTGTTTTTGCACTTTTATGGCACAATTTTCGAGAGAACATATCTTGTGGAAAGGCAGATGTTGGCAGCTACTTTCAGTTTCATTTTATTTGGAAACTTATTCCCTCCAATAGTGTATATATATCGTACTGGAATCGAAGGGGATTTATAGTAATTTTTCAGAAATTAAGTTGCAACTTTTTTGGATTTTGATTATTTTTAATCAACTTTATTTTTAAATCGCTCGGAAATTTTAGCGAAATGTTGAAATGTGTAACTTTGAACAATCCGAGTTGTTTGACGCTTTGTTTAAGTCAGATTCGCTGGTACGAAATGGAAATGTTCTGAATTTTAATTTTTTCAAACACTTTGCTAAAATTTCCGAGCACATGTTAAATCACCAATCAACGTCCATGGCTTACTCATTTACGGGCACTGGTTGTCCGATTTTAAAAAAATTGATTAAAATATATTCAAAATCCGAAGAATTGCAACTTAATTTACGAAAAATTACTATAAATCCCCTTCGATTCCAGTACGAATAAGTATCCAAATAAAATGAAACTGAAAGTATCTGCCAAAATCTGCCTTTCCACAAGATATGTTCTCTCAAAAATTGTGCCATAAAAGTGCAAAAACAGACATAACTCCTCCAAATTAACAGATAACGATACGCTTTCTTCTAAAAAATGTGGCAATTAATCTTAGTTTGAAGTTTGTAGAACACTTGAACGATGGCAAAATTAAGATAAGAGCGTTATCACGCGAAAACACATTTTAAGGGGGTGTTTTACTTTAATACCTTATAAATTTGTCAGGTTCAGAGATAGAATTTTCCAATGCTCTACAAACTTACTCGTAATAGCTAGTTCTACAATGTGTCGGAAGCAAGTTACCAAGTTCATAAAGAAATAAAAAAGTTTATTTTTTTACTCTGGTGTACACCCCTCTTAATGAGAAAAAATTACCATCAAAATAAAGTACTCATAAATCTGAGAAACTTTCTAGAAAACACCGAAACGCTAAAACCATGCGTTTCGGCACAAACCCTAATGTCCTACTATATTTGATTTCGTCCCACTGTGTGTAACTGGCTGTTGAACAGCTCACGCAATGTAGCCAACTCGTGATTAGCACCTACAAAACAAGTGGCATTGTCCGAGTAGATGTTGCCGAGGCGTCAAAAACTACTCGAGTTTTTGTTGTCGAGCTGGATGACTTATACACGGCATGATGAGCATGATCTTATAGATGACGTTCACCAAAATCAATTCCGCTTATCCATCTACTGGAGAGCCGTGACCATTGAGAGCGTCAGTATGTTTCGTACAAATGTCCACTAACTTCGATATTGACCTCCCACGATTTTCTTTGCTAATCTTAGGACAATCCAAAATTGAATCGATATGGGTATCTAAGATCAACCGTTTATCCTCGTAGGCGGCCTCTAGAATTTTCCAAGCTCCTTCATAGTCATTGTTGTTAATGACGTCTCGATCAATCTTCTCTTTTGCTTCACCACATAATGCGTTTCTTAAATAAAGAATTTTCATCGCCGGAGATTCATTCGCATATCTTGCCATCAAACTTTGGAAGAGGCTTTTGAAACTATACCAGCTTTCCAAATCCCCATTGAATGTTGGAAAGGGAGCTTGCAAATGCGGGGTGCTAGTTTTCACATAAACGGGGTTCGATGGTGCAACAACGTTCGCTGGAGCAACATTCTGTGTTTCCAATAGCTTTGTAGTCAGCTCAGCTTGTGCAATCCTTCCTTGAAGCTCAACATAAACCTCATTGTGAAGTTTTTCAAATGTTCCGTATTCTTTGTGTTCCGCAGCACGGTCTTCTTCAGGTAGAAGTACAGCCATCTCACAATAATTCTTCTCATAGTCTGCAGCGCATCGTCGCAATGTTTCTAAATGCAAACGAAGCAGATAAATGCTTATGTTTTCAATTTGCAATGACTCGTTTATTCTCAGTATTTTATCCAGGAGTAGATCCCGTCGATCCGATAAAATTTCTAAATTGTTTTGCATTTTGCGATGTTTCTCAGCGGCTTCCTGAGCAGCTTTTTGCTGGGCAATAGTAGGAACTGTATTTGAGGTTTTACTTGCAGATCCCGACAGCGCCTCGAGGATGTTCCTTTTAGTTATTTGAGCCGATGTTGAGAGGGGAGTTTCAAAGTAACTCATCCGTATTCACTCCTATTTTTGATAGATAACAGTCACTGTTTTCAGAAATAGTCTGAATTTATTGTTTTCCAATGCCGAAATGGCGTCTCTTCACTTTAGTTCAGTCTAGCACTACCGTCAACTTTCTTCTGCCAAAATGGCGAGCTTCTGCTTGTGCCACGTGCACACAATATCGGTGGCGAAGCACCACCAATGTTCCTCTCGTGCCACGGGCACACAATATCGGTGGCGAAGCACCACCAATGTTCGACGAATTCTCACAAAAACTGGCACAAGGTGCTAGTTTAGAATGTCACTTTAATTATTTTGCACCAGAAACCATTCAAAATTCCATCGTATATCCGGATTTGAAGGACCAAAAATATGTCCAACGATAGCTGACAAAACTAGGCAGGAAAAATGGATGGTTTGGCTCGATGCGTAACAGAAACTAAAATACGTCTGTTTTTTACAAAGATAACTTTTATTCTGATTCTCTGCGCGTACAGGGCTGCTAGTTTTTCAGTAAATAGCTTAAAATGGTGAAATCAACAAGGGGACAAATTATTTCAAAATACACATTCAAATATAAATCATAAAAATTCCTATTTTTTGTCTTTTACAGGGTTAACGTAGCTTCATTACTAATGATTGTGTTCATGAATAAATTAGACTACACTACGGATATTTTAAAATGCTTATTACTGCGTTTAATAGATAAATCCGTAATGTCAAAACACCCGCAACTGATGCTGCGACGAACCGAAAGTGTAGTGGAAAAAATGTTGACCAACTACATGGCAATAAGTATGTATGAATACTTGACAGAATACAGTGGAAACTCTCTTTTCCTACTTTATAAAGCAATAAAACACCAAATAGAAAAGGGTCTCGTTGATGCAATCACACATGATGCCCGTTATTCGTTGAGCGAAGAGCGCTTACTACGGGAACAAATCAATCATAGTGTTGTAACACTACATGTAATACAGGACGATTTCGACGAAAAGATACAATGCAAAGTTTTAGACTGTGATACTATCACGCAAGTGAAATCCAAAATTTTAGATGCGTTATTCAAGAACACACCTTTCTCAATGCGTCCATCTGTTCACGAACTAGAATTGGAGTGGCGCCATGGCCGTGGTGGTCACCTTACACTACAGGTAATGTTTCATTATGTTAAGATATTGGTTCAATAATCTTGAAGTAACTATTTTTACCAGGACGAAGATCTCACAACTAAAGTTGCTTGTGGTTGGAAACGAATTAATACTCTTGCTCATTATGGCATCAAAGAATCTGCAATAATGTCTCTTATCATCAAGCAAAATGATAGTTTTATTACGTTTAATCATAAGCATTTTAATACGAACTGTTATTATATTAATAACTCGTCGTCTCATGTTTCAATAAACGGTGATGTCCATCAACTATCAACACTACAACAAAACCATTTGTTGAATTTTCAACAGCAATCGCATCAGCATGATGCACGTAGATATCACTTAATTAAACCAATTGATGATAAAGCATTTTTTGGACAGCAACAAAACTTTCATGAAAGAACTCATAAAGCGATACCTGAAATATTCCTGACTCGCCTATTAGCAACTAAGGGAACTATTCAAAAATTTGTTGATGACTTTTTTGGAACTATTTTAACAGTAAATAATATGCTTCCACCTGCTGTTAAATGGGTGTTTGATATTCTTGATGAGGCTGCTGCACGTCACGGTGTTACGGATTCGGACGTAGTACACGCATGGAAATCGAATAGGTAAACACAAATAAAATTTTAATCTTTTCCTGCAATCATATATAAAAGTATATTTGTTTCTTTAAGCTTGCCTTTAAGATTTTGGGTAAATTTCATAAAAAATCCAGATTTCATCTTTGATATTAATAAAACTCCGAGTGTAGACGCTTGCTTAAATGTTATAGCGCAAACATTTATGGATGCATGCTCAACAACGGAATACAGGCTCGGGAAGGATTCACCATCGAATAAATTACTTTTTGCAAAGGTAAGTAGAGTTTCGATTTGGTTTCTAGGATTACTAATCTATGGGATTGCTAATTTATGCTAATCATTGAGTAAACGAACCATGTTAGTTTATGTCTGCACACTACACTTTACATTTTTAGCTCGAAAACGAACACTCAAACGAAACTACACTCAACTGTCATTTTTTCGTACAGCATTTCTTATTGTTGTTGGGGTTGTTGTTTTCAAACTACACCCTGTCTCTTCGGGTGTAGTCCGGGACAGAAAAAGTGTAGTTCCGGTGTAGTCCGGAAAGTGAAAAAAAACACCAAGGGAGCAAAAGTGTAGTCCGAATTCGATTGGTGTGTGTGGCTGCCCGATTTTATCTGCCCCCGATTTTATCTGCCCCCGATTTTATCTGCCCCCGGTTTTATCTGCCCCCGATTTAATCACATTTTTCACCCGATTTTTTCATCATAAAACATTTCATTAAAAAAATGTCAGGGTGAACTGGTTTTCTATTACGCTTCAATATTTAAGATATTTTTCATAATTCTGTGTATCATTCTGGATGCAGTTTACATTAAAAATTCAACCGATGCACAATGTTACATTTTGCTGTTATCGTGCGAATAATTGAATAGTGATACGAATGTTTATTATAACCGTATAATATGTTCGGAGAAGTTTCAAAATATTAGAAAACACATCTTTTGATGTAGAAAGCTGGGTGATCAATCCTCCTAAAAGTAAGATAGAATATTCACTTTCTCATTAGATAAAGATAGACACTTGTATTCGTGGGGGTTTTTTCGGCCTCGCAGTCTTTCTGGCAATAAAACGATTTAATATCTTTCTATCATCCGACGTTTCGGTGTATATTGCACCCTCATCTGGGAATTCTGGTTTTTAGACAAGAACAAGAACAGTTAAAAACATTAAAATAACAAAAACTATAGTATGTTCTTGTCTAAAAACAAGAATTTCCAGATGAAGGTGCAATATACACCGAAACGTCGGATGATAGAAAGATATTAAATCGTTTTATTGCCAGAAAGACTGCGAGGCCGAAAAAACTCCCACGAATACAATTTCTCAGTCGATAGCATAAAGTACATCTCAAAACGGCGAATATGATTGGCGTCAATTTCTTCCAGAATATTGACAATGATTTTGGAGAGGAGGTAAGAGACATGTTCAAATCCTATGCAAACAGTAACCGCAAATTTAGCAACATTACAAGCCGTAAAAAGTTTCTCATTAGATGCAGGCGCAATGGAATAATCCCCAGCCACATAGTTAACAGCTTAAAGTGCACCTTCCCGCTACTCGAACAAAATGGCCCTTTTCTCCCAAAACTGCAAAGATGCGTCAATAAATTTCAGAAGTCTTTGCTGAACATCGAAATTCGTCACCTACTACAGCTTAAAAAAACTTCAAATTGAACTATCGACACTACGAGCTTCCATTTCATCTATAGTTCCAGAAACAGTCGCCGAGAATTTCTTTACTTGCCAAGAAAGGTTCTTCGTGAACAACGTAGCATCGACAACAGCAGTCACCAAACGCAAGTATGATCGGTTACTTACGAGCAAAGCACAACATTGCGGTTCCAGTAGCTTCATGACCAACATGAAAGCTATCCACAATGCAACAGCTAAAACACTGCCGCCCGAGACAGTTGCTCTTCTAAGTCTTGGCCCAAAGTTCGCCCTCCCTTACAAGTCACTGAATGAAATTCCATTTAGCCATATCATTGCCGACCTGGAGAATGTAATTGTGTCTGAAGACGACAGACTAGCCCGAGAACGGATCCGGTGTGCGGCCGTAAACAGTAGTGATGTACGAAAAGGACTATGACGACAAAATGCAAGAGTCCGATGAGAAAACATATCAAGTCATCAAGGCGAACCCAACATCAGGCTTCCAGAAAACGAACAACAACCTCGTTTCACGGTTACAAGACCTGTCGCTTATTGATGCCAAAACAGCATAACGACTAAAAACGAACACTGCGCAATGTCCGAGAATATATGGTCTACCTAAAGTGCATAAACCGAACATGCCACTCCGTCCTGTTGTATTCAACATAGGAGCACCATCGTACATATTGTCGAAATACATCGGACAAATACTACAGACATCTCTAAAGAGCGACTACAACATAAAAGATTCGTTTTCGTTTTGCAGCTACATTAACTCAATACGATTACCGGAGTATCTTTTGGTATCTTTTGATGTTACGTCACTGTTCACGTGCATTCCTACAGACATGATACCTGGCATCATCATTAACAGATCGCAGGATATCAAAGAAAATACGAACATCAATCTCGATTTATTTTTAGAGATAACAAATTTCTGTTTAAATGGAAGCTATTTCTCATATAAGGGAAAGCTGTGCAGGCAGATCCACGGAACAGCCATGGGGAACCCGCTCTCTCTAACGGTAGCAGACCTGGTGATGGAAACACTTCTGGACAACGTTATTTGAAAAATTGATTTTCCGTTACCGGTACTGAAAAAATATGTCGATGATTTGATCCTCGCTCTTCCCCCGGACCGAGTCACGGAGGTTCTCAACATTTTTAATAGTTTCGACGACAATATTCAGTTCACGTACGAACTCGAACAGGACAGAAAAATTCCGTTTCTTGATTTGTTGTTAGTAAGATTACCGGATCAAACCATTCGCACGGAATGGTACAGCAAACCGATGGCATCTGGTCGCCTACTCGATTTCCATTCATGCCACCCGCTTAATCTGAAAATGAACACTATCGCCAACTTTGTTCAAAGGGTTCGGAAATTTACCACAAACAGCCAGAAGAAAGCAGCCGACATTACGATTAACGAAATTTTGAAGCTGAACCATTACCCAGCAACGCTACGACAACGACTATTGAATGGCAACATTCGAAACATCGATCGCAACACTAATATCACTGGCGACGATGGTACCGTCGTGTACAAACCGATGTTGTTTGTGAATGATTTAACACAACGTCCGAATAAGTCACTCAAAGCAGTGTTGTAGGTTTACTATATGCTAACCTCATCATAAAAGGCTTTTCCCAAAACTGAAGAAAATTGGCCACAAATCTACTTAAACAAATTCGGTGTATTTTCCTTCCTTCTTCATCCCGTCCCGCTCTAATCTCCTATGCTTTTCATTCCCTGTCAACTTTTGTCGCCGGGCATTTCGCGCTCCGTGCGACCCCACGTTGCTTAATCTAGCTCACTTGACTGCCATCCGGTCTTCGCGGCGTCCGTCCAGCAACACCAGTCCGCCACCGCTCCCAGCTGACAATCCTCAAAGCCGCTCCAGTCCTTCCCGTGCCGACTTGCACGTTTCCGAACAGTCCGTTCGAATCCGACGCCGCCGAAACTTGGAACACCGCACCACAGCACAAAAAAGAAACAGGAAAAAAGAGCCCTGTGCACAAATCACCACGTGAGTACAGGTGTCTTCTCATCCATTTATGATTTTTGTTACCTCTCTGGAGGGCCTTTCTTGGTTTTCTCTCTTTAATGCCTCAGCGGGATTTTTTCCGTTGTTGGCTTGATCGTTCGCCGTCTCTTCAAGAAGTAACTCCGTCCGCGGTTGACTCGCGATGTGCACCCGACGACTTCTCACACAAAAAGAAATTCTCGATCGAGTTGACTGTCTCTCGTTTGACAGTTCGTTTTATTCCTCATAAGCCGTGCTGCCTGTTTCCTGTCATTTTTTAGCAGCGTCGCTTTGGTTAGAGACTGGCGGACTGTCGGTGGCTATCAAATTTCAACTGCTTCAAAGTAGTGTGGTTTCTGGTGGCATATTGCGTGTGCCTTCGACTACTGCGACTTCATTGCTCTGCTTCATGTGTACGGTACTTATATTTATTCTAACTGTAACACAACATTACCGCCAAGGTGAATTTCTCATAAATCGGCGACAGCACGATTTATGAGAAATTGAAACATCTTTACCGTTAAGGAGTGGACCGGAGACATCGACCGATTGGGGTCCTCGAAGAATCTTCAAGGCCATGATAGTACACACTTGCTAGCATAAGAATTTACTGTGACTTAACTAAACAAACATAACCCAAAACTGCAACAATAACGCCAGCAAATCCTGGCTAAAGATTTCGATCAACGCCAATTAAGGTTTGGCTAGTTGTCTCCGGTTAAGTCCTTAAACCCCCACTTCACGAAACTTGCGTTTGCGGCGGCAAAACATTCAGAAAACTCTTAACCTATTGGTTTTGCTAAATAGGCTAGAATTGAACGCAAAACATTGAACTTAAACAAAATAGGACTGAAACATATTGATAGTTTTTTATGGTTTGTATATAGATAACGGCTGCGCTTGGAAAAGGAGTATTTAATCCCTTGATCGCCATGAGCCCAGAGCTAAGGTTTTACCGCGCCTTAGATTCGCGTTACTTTGGAATGGAAAATTTCATGACGACCCCTATCACAACTGTATCTGACCCGAAATTACTGGTCTTGCAAATTTGCCGTTGGATCTTACACACTGTATGGCACCAATCCAGGCGTACAACTCTTTCCGTCTTGCGTGTTTTGGCTAGTGCTTTTTGCAGCTGGTGTTGCTCATAGCTTGGTGGTTCCAGTTTCTCCCGATCTGGTAACGGCTGGCCTGTGAGGAACCTGACTGGTGGTCTGCCCTGCGTGACCTGATCCAATTCCGCAGTGTACGATTTCTCTCGCTTCGTGAACGGCAGGCGTGACATCACTTTGTGGTCGAGGACGACGAATTGTTCGATAATGTTGGCGCTTTGCTTTGTCAAAATTGAGACTTTTTTTTTTGTTTTTTTTTTGTTTGCTCAAACTAATTTTGCTTCGCGCCGATCTGCTGTGCGTTTTCGTTGTCTTGCTCTGCTCCGTCGTGTTACCTCTGCTTCCACTTTCCCGGTTTCTCTCGTTCCGCAAACGGCGCGCCTGTGTGGGCTGCTACGTCCTTCTGTCAAGCTCGTAAGTCGTTTTTTTTTCTACGATAGCGGTTCGCCTGTGCTCTGATGTTGCCGGTTTCTAATTTGTCGATTAATTTCACTCCTATGGTTTCCTGTTTCGTTGATAGTGGCCGTAAGCTTCCACTCTCCGTCGCCACGGTTCGACCGCCGATCTCGAGGTTTCCGCTCCTCCTATCCAGGAACTTGTTAGAGTGTTGCGAAACTCCCTGCGAACCGTTTCCAGCCCGACAGGGTACGATTTCTCCCGAATCGCGAACGGCACGCGGTTATGCGTTACCACTTTTGTTTCCTCTGCTTTCGGGTGCGTCAGTTACTTATTTTCAGCGCGATCTGGGGATCTGCTTCGGCAAGGATGGTCCGATTTACGCTGTCCAGGTGGAGAGGTAGTTTTAAAATGTTGTTGCTCATCACACCTGGCGCTCGCGGTTTTTCCCGGTTGTTACGCGGTATTTTGGTAGCAAGTTGCTTTTTTGTTGACAGGTCTAGCCTGTGGACATAGCTTGAACAACTGCACTTAGTCTGCTTTGACATCCTTTGCGTGGTACCTGCCCTTTTACCAGTGGCTACGTCTTCTAGCAGATACAAGTTGCAGCCTATGACATCCTTCACAATGGCTGGAACGAATTTTGGCTCTAGTTTTTGGTTTACGTAGTTTACCTTCGATGACAGTACAAATGACCTTCTCCAAACCACGTCTCCAATCTTAAACGAGGTTGTTCGTTTTCGCGTATTGTACCGCTGCCTCATCTTTTCGTAATTTCCCTTAATCCGTTTCAGGATGAACTCGTGTATCCGTCGAATCGTTGACAGGCGCATCTCCTGTGCCACTTTCGGATCCTCCGCCGTGTTCAGTTGCTGTTGCGTATACAGGTCCGTGTGTAGCACCAAATCTCTACCGAAGTTTGCGTAGTGCGGGCTTACGCCAGTAGCCTCGTGTTTGGCACTGTTGATTGCTGCCATGATTGCCGGAATGTTCTGATCCCATTCTTTATGATCTCCATCCAATAGCGACCGAATACATGCAATCAACACTCGATTTACGCGCTCGGCGTTGTTTACCATCGGGCAGTAATAGGCTGTTTTCATGTGCTCGATTTTGTGGCGAAGCAAAAGCGTTTTGAAGACCTGCGACTGGAACTGCTTTCCGTTATCCGACAGGACGATGCGTGGCCGCGAGAACTTAAGAAATACCTCCTGTTCAAGAAACTCCACCATCTTTGATGAGTCTGCGCTGCGCATCGGATGTGCGATGACGTATTTGGTAACCCAGTCTACAATAACGAGTATTACTGTGTTGCCGCGTTTGGAACGAGTCAGCGGACCCACAAAGTCCATCGAGATGAGTTCCCAGGGAACTTTTGCCGGTTTCAGTTTTCCCATCTGCGGCATCATTTTCGTGTTCGCTGCCTTGCTTGCCTTGCATATTCCGCATTTCCGCACGTACTTGCTGACATCTTCTCGCAGGTTCGGCCAGTGAAAATAAGATTGTACCTTCCCCCAAGTCTTCTGGAAACCGAGATGTGCTGCGGTTGGTGAGTCGTGGAATCTCTTAATGACCTCCTCTTGTTCTTCTTGCGGAACTACCCTCTTCCATTTGTGGATTGCCAATCCCAATCCATCTCTGCAGAGGCAATTTTTGTACAGTTCGTTGTTAGTAACTCGAAAGTCTGGGAAACTGTCCGGCTTCTCGAGTACACGCTCTCGTAAGCTTCTATACCAAGGATCTTTGATTTGCTCCACCGTGAGTGCTACGCTCGCCACGATCCTGGAAAGCGCATCAGGGACTACGTTTACGCTTCCTTTTCGGTATTTTATTTCGAAGTCAAACGCATTTAACCTGAGCAGCCAACGACTCATGAGCGCTGTTGGGTTTTTCATAGACTTCAAATAGCTCAGTGCTGCATGGTCGCAATATACGGTGAAGTGAACTCCTTCGATGTAGCCACGGAACTTCTCAACTGCTCGAATTACTGCCAAGCACTCTCGTTCCGTTACTGAGTATTTCCGCTCCGCCGATGACAACTTCTGTGAAAAGTAGCAGATCGGGTGTTCCTCGCCATCAGTCTCCTGTGTCAACACAGCTCCTATCGCTACGTCACTCGCGTCACATGCGATCGCGAACGGTTTTGTGTAATCCGGCATTGCTAACACGGGTGTCGACACCAACGCTGCTTTCAGCCTTAAGAAAGCGTCTTCCGCGGATGGAGTCCATTTGAACCTGGTCTTCAATTTGGTTAGCTCCGTTATCGGCGCAGCGATGTATGAGAAATCCGCAATGAATCGCCTATACCAATTGCAAAGTCCGAGGAATCTCTGAACCTCTTTTCTATTTGTGGGGATCGGGAACTTCGCAATGCTCTCCACTTTCTCCTCGTCGGTCTTCCAGCCGCTTTCATTCAAAACATATCCTAAAAACTTAATTTCTCGCAGACAAAACTTGGACTTCTCTGCTGAAATGGTCAGATTTGCTCGCTGCAGTCTTTTTGCTACTTCTTCCAGCGTTTTGATGTGCTCTGCAAAAGTACTTGAGCAGATGATTATATCATCCAAGTAGTGAAATACCTGTGGCTCCATATCAGCAAAGAGCTTGGTCATAAGACGCGCTAATGCTTGGCTGGCGGTGCACAGCCCAAACGGCACTACCTTGAACTGGAAATGTCCTCTGGATGGTACGGTAAATGCGGTCAATGGTCTCGACGCTTTCTGCAAGGGTAACTGCCAGAACGCGTCCTTCAGATCGATCGATGAGATGTATGCGCAGCCTCCTAAGTTGTTCAGTATTGCGGATATTTGTGGAATCGGATACCCTTCGTTTACCATCACGGAATTCAGATGGCGCGCGTCCAAGCAAACTCGATACTTTCCCGTCTTCTTTTTTATTGCAACCAACGGGTTGCTCCATGGCGAAAACATAGCCTCTTCTATAACGTCAAGAGCGATCATGCGGTCAATTTCGCGGTTGACTTCTTCTAGAACGTATGGTGACATCGGGTAATGCCGTTGCTTGCGTTGTAGAGCTTGACCCACGTCTATTCTGTGCTCATATAGGGTGGTTCTTCCTAATATGCCTTCACTCACCTTGGGAAACAGTTCGATTGTACGCTGAAGCTGCTGTTGCTGCTCTGTCGTTAGTGACTTTAGTTCGGTCTCGTTTTGCTCCGGTGCTGTCTCCACCTGTACTTCCATTGAACAGCAAATCGCTTTCACCCCGAATTTGTTCCAGAAGTTCATACCAAGGATCACGCAATCCGGAATCGTCGGTACGAGAAGTAGTGGTATAGTATCGTTGCGGTTGTTGTACACTATTGGAACTTGAACAAAATGCCGAATTCGGTGTTGTGTACCATCAGCCGTTTTTATTCCGCCCTGTAGCTCACTTTTTCGTAGTTGCAGCTGCTCTACTATTTGCACGTTCTTTCCTCCTAGTAGCGAACAATTTGCACCGCTGTCGAACAACGCGCTGAGTTCCTTGCCTAGGATGTTAATGATAGCATGTGGTCGAATGTCATGTCCGGGATTTATCACAATCGAGTCAAGTTGTCCTAGTTCGGTAGTGTTGAAGGGCTTATCAAACTGCTGCGGAGATTCGCCGCCCACTATTGCAGATTCTCCGCCGCACTGTTTCCCGTGTCTGTGCGACACGTTATGCAGCTGCGTAGGGAGTATCCCTTCCGTCCACATCTGTAGCAGAACAAAATGGCCTGCGGCTTCGGACAGTCCATAAAACGATGACCCTCTTCGTCACAGTTCCAACACATCAACGTTAGTTGCCGATAATCCATTGTGGGCTCCCTTCTCTCGAACTGCGCTTGTCGGTCTTGTGATGTCCGCGCTTGTTGAAACTGCCTGGCCGGCGTCCCTTGCGAAGCTTGTGATACTTGCGCCTGCGCTGGCTGTCTTGCGGGTGGTTTTTGAGCCGATGCCCATTGTTTCGATCGTGTTTGCTGATTGCTGTGTGCCCAATCAACATCGCTTTGCGCGTGTTCCGGTCTAGGACCTCTCGCTGTAAGAAACGCCTTCATCGCGCTTACTTGCTCCACCAATTGATCTAACTTGAATTGCCAATCCTCACTGTCGTCTACTTGAAGCGTTTCATCCGTCTCTGATGCGACTCGCCTGCCTTCGGCTGCGGCTTGTATGTCCTCTTCTTGTGTTACTGCATGTACCCTACCTAACCGAGGATACTGAAGAGAAGGTGCTGCAGGTCTTTGCGGAGCTGCTGGAGTTGCGAAATTGGGTTCCAGTAACGCGTTATGCGGAATTGGCGTACGGCGCTGCCTGTTATGTAGCATTTTCGTCTCGTCGTAGCTCGTACATACTTCGAGTAGTTCCCTTAGTGTGCGTGCTCTTGCGGCGGCAGTGATCACGGCGTAGTCCTCGCTCATGTTCTTTTTCACGATAAATAACTTTTCATCCTCTTGCATTGGTGGTGAAACAAATCGAAATAAGGCCGATATATCCCGATAAAACTTGGCGAACGGCTCATTCACTCCTTGATAACGAAAACTTGCTTCTAGACGCAAAATGTGTGCGTACTGACTTGGCAGAAACTCTTTTCGTACTTCATGTTTAAACGCCTCCCACGAGCCTAGCGAACCTTGCACCATAGCTCGCGCGTACCAGTCCAATGCATTCTCCTGTAGCAAATGTTTGATCGAAGCTAGCAATACCTCGTCACTCATGCCTTCCGATCTCGCGAATGTCTCCACCCTATCCAAGAAAATGTTCAAGGATGTTGTGTCTTTTTCTCCTCTAAACTTGAACGGCCAGTTGTGAATCGCCTTTAGTATACGTCTATCCTCGCCTCTCTCCGCTGTTGGTCTGGCTTCATGCCTCAGCAAATAGCGCAGCATATCATCCCGTAGCTGATCGAACTGATCGCGTACATCGCGACACCTTGAATCGCCTATTGCTGTGGCGGTTTGCGTTTGCTGTCCAAAAATGCGTCTCCCCATGCCGGCTGCAGTGTGTTGTATGCCTGCTGCTTCATTGCGTTGTTGCTCTCTAGTCGCTATCTCTCCGTTGGTTTGCGGTTGCCAATCGCTGGATGCATTAATGCTTTGATGTGGTGTAACATGTCCCTCCGACTGCACTCCTCCCTGACTGCACCGATATCTCGAGAAGTCATGTGTTGGCAATCCTCTACCTCGGCCTCGACCTGCGACTACCGGTGAACTAGCTGCTGGCAACGTTGTTCTTCCGCTGAAATTGTGCTCTCCATCCGTGGCATCTCCACCAACTGCTCCTGCTTCCCCTGCTGTTATTCGTGGCACTAGCTGACTCACTGGATTGGCTAATACACTGTTCACTTCACTGTGAAGCTCGTTTACGAGCGACCGAGCAGACTTGACCGCTTCTGAAAGGAAACCCGGTGGCTTTACAATGGCCAATCGATTTTTGTAGTGTGTAAGACGCGATAGAAGCACTGTAAGTGCATGAATGTCATGATTATTGATTGCATGTTGAATTTCATTTTGTATTGTCGCAACCGCCAATTGGCAAACTTCAAAGTTGACGGTCGGACTCATGATGTGCGTCGACTCCGATCGACTAATATTTTTTGCAAGATCATCTTGCACCGCGTTGCTCAATCGCTGAACTTTGAGTCGGTGCGTCATTGGTCCTAAGTTGACCATGTGGCGTAGCGCCAATTCGTAGGTTATCTCCTCATCTGTAAGATGAGTATAATCCATTTTAGTGGATTTTTTATCGGGTATAACAAAACCAAAATGTGTTAAATAATCTTATAAAACAAACCGTTACTATCACAAAACGAAAATTTCAAAAATAATTCACTTAACGGTAACCAAATAAATAAATCAAATGTGGATCTTTCAGTTGGGCGCCAATGTTGTAGGTTTACTATATGCTAACCTCATCATAAAAGGCTTTTCCCGAAACTGAAGAAAATTGGCCACGAATCTACTTAAACAACTTCGGTGTATTTTCCTTCTTTCTTCATCTCGTCCCGCTCTAATCTCCTATGCTTTTCATTCCCTGTCAACTTTTGTCGCCGGGCATTTCGCGCTCCGTGCGACCCCACGTTGCTTAATCTAGCTCACTTGACTGCCATCCGGTCTTCGCGGCGTCCGTCCAGCAACACCAGTCCGCCACCGCTCCCAGCTGACAATCCTCAAAGCCGCTCCAGTCCTTCCCGTGCCGACTTGCACGTTTCCGAACAGTCCGTTCGAATCCGACGCCGCCGAAACTTGGAACACCGCACCACAGCACAAAAACAGGAAAAAGAAACAGGAAAAAAGAGCCCTGTGCACAAATCACCACGTGAGTACAGGTGTCTTCTCATCCATTTATGATTTTTGTTACCTCTCTGGAGGGCCTTTCTTGGTTTTCTCTCTTTAATGCCTCAGCGGGATTTTGTCCGTTGTTGGCTTGATCGTTCGCCGTCTCTTCAAGAAGTAACTCCGTCCGCGGTTGACTCGCGATGTGCACCCGACGACTTCTCACACAAAAAGAAATTCTCGATCGAGTTGACTGTCTCTCGTTTGACAGTTCGTTTTATTCCTCATAAGCCGTGCTGCCTGTTTCCTGTCATTTTTTAGCAGCGTCGCACACCACCAGCAAAGTTTTCACGAATATGAAGGACACCATACCTCCTGAGTTGCGGCACAACGTGATCTACAAGATTCCCTGCAACGATTGCGGAGCCAGCTATGTCGGGTTAACCACAACCCAACTCAAAAAACGCATCAGCAGCCACCGAACAACTATCAACGAACTACAAAGACTCCTCAGCAAGAACGACGAAGATCCCAGCACACGATTTGACCTGGAACGGCTCAAGGAAAAGACGGCACTCCTACAACACAGTATCGAGCGGAATCATCAGTTCAACTTAGAAAAAACAGAAATAATTAATCATCACACTCGAAAATCAGCGCTTCCTATTCTAGAAGTCTGTGAGATTGTCAACACCAGACATGCAGTAAACAAGCGGTCTGACGTTGACAATTTGAGCTCTACATATGCAGGCATACTATACACACTCCAGAAACAGTTTCCAACACAGAACACATACACATCAACGAATGAAACCCAATAGCAAATTGTAACATTGAGCTGAATAGCTAATGCGCAGATGGTTTGTACCTACTGCTGATCCACTGCAGTTTTGCGCTCAGTATTATATCAATTTGAGTTGACGGTTGAAAAAAGAGTTAGAATAATGTGTAACAGAGTTCGAGTGATCAGTTTGGATTGTTGCGGATTTAAATGAAGAGTTTGTGTGACTGATTTGAAGTGATTAGTTGAGATTATTGCGGAAATGAATGTGAGGTTTTTGGATGCGTTTTACGATTTTAAGAATTTAAATCATGCTATGTTATAGATTGAAACCATATAGATTAAGAAATAGGACAAAAGATGCTTATGCCGAAGATTGTTTGACGAGAACGTTTAAATTTTCTGTAAGGGCCTTGTCGCATACTATAGTTTTTGTTATTTTAATGTTTTTAACTGTTCTTGTTCTTGTCTAAAAACCAGAATTCTCAGATGAAGGTGCAATATACACCGAAACGTCGGATGATAGAAAGATATTAAATCGTTTTATTGCCAGAAAGACTGCGAGGCCGAAAAAACCCCCACGAATACAATTTCTCAGTCGATAGCATAAAGTTCGATAGACACTTGGTGTCTTAGGCAAAGTATTAGGTGATCTCACAACAAGAAACTTTATAGAAGACATCATGTTTCTATTTCTTACATATTGCAAGCAACATAAAGTTTTCTATGAGAAGGCATTAAATGTCGTTATTTACATTTTAAGATTTTTCTGGTTGCAATATGTGAGAGATATCAGCATGCTGTCTTCGGCAAAGTTAAATGTTGTGAGAACATCTAATATTTTGCTTATGGCACTGCGCTACAAAAAAGCAAGTAATTCACTTTACCAATTCAAACAAAAACATGAACGAATAAAAAACTTAATTGTAATTTATTTGCAACTTTACATCGATTTTTCTAGGTTTTTTTATTTTTTTAGGTTTGTTCAGAAAAGTTTTAGGCATCTGAATTATCTATCTAAAAAAATGTTTTAAAAAATAGTGATGATCGATTTTTTATAGTCACTTTTCGTTTTTGAAATTTTTTTTTTCAGTACAGGATCTCAAATTGATTTTTTTTAAATATTTTTTATAAAAGCTCAGACAGTTTTCTCAAATTCATCCCTTGACAACTTTTCTCTATCTTTTGTCATTATTCAGATATATCGATTTATGAAAAAAACAACTGCAGTTGTACAGGTAAATTTCCCAAAAAAAAAAAAAAATCGCTGATATTACGTATTTAGTTATTGATTCAACATCTTCAATAAAAAAAAATTAAATTTTTAAAATTTCTCGATTTTATCACTTTCCCTATTCTATCACGCCAAAAATCATCAGGGTGAGATATAATCGGGTGATCACTGTATTACTTTCCAGCTATGAAAAGTAAAATATTTACAAGACTACTTAAACTCACTCACTTTTCTCAGAGATGGCTGAACCGATTTTCACTAACTTACTTACTCCAGCAGCCTAGAGCCGTGGTGGCTCGTGCCGTATCAAGAATTTTTTCCCATTCTACTCGGTCCTGGGCTACTCGTCGCCAATTCCCTAGACGTCTTGATACTCGCAGATCCGCTTCAACCTGCTCAAGCCATCTAGCACGTTGGGCCCCTCTATTCCTGGTGCCGGTGGGGTCCTTGAAGAGAACCGATTTTACCGCGCTGTCATTCGGCATCCTCACGACATGCCCGGCCCATCGTAGCCTCCCGACCTTCGTCAGGTGTGCAATGGGAATCTCTCTAAGTAGTGTCTGTAGCTCGTGGTTCATACGCCTACGCCACTCTCCGCTTTCGGTTTGTACTCCACCCAATATTGTCCGCAACACTTTTCGTTCAAAAACGGCCAGTGCGCGTATGTCCTCTGTGAGCAGCTTCACGGTTTCGAGTCCATAGAGAACTACGGGTCTAATCAGGGTTTTGTACATCGTCAGTTTCGTGCGGCGGCGTATGCTCCTGGATCGAAGCGTCCTGCGAAGGGCAAAGTAGGCTCGATTTCCAGCTTGAATACGTCGTTGGACCTCCTTACTTGTGTTATTGTCGGCGGTTACCAGAGATTCCAAGTATACGAACTCCTCTACCACTTCGAGTTCGTCGCCGTCCATGACCACCGTCTGTGGGAGGCGAATGTTAGTTTCTCTCGAGCCTCTTCCTATCATATACTTGGTTTTCGACGCATTTATTTCTTATCCAACTCTTCTAGCTTCCACTTTAAGTCTGGCGTAGATTGCCTCCGCCGTCGCTGAGTTTCTTGTAATAATGTCCAGGTCGTCTGCGAAGCCTATGAGTTGACTACTTTTGTCGAAAATCGTGCCTCTAGTTTCGATGCCCGCCCGTCGGATTACACCCTCAAGGGCAATGTTGAACAGTGTGCAGGATAATCCATCTCCTTGTCTCAACCCTCTGCGCGCTTCGAAGGCGTTCGAGAGTGTCCCCGACACGCACACGTAACACATCACTCGGTCTAAGGTAGCTTTGATAAGTCGTGTAAGTTTATCCGGAAAACCGTAGTCGTGCATTATTTGCCATAGCTGGTCTCGATCGACTGTATCATACGCTGCCTTGAAGTCCACGAAGACATGATGTGTGTGCACGTTGTACTCCCGGCATTTCTGAAGGATCTGCCGGAGAGTGAAAATTTGATCCGTAGTTGCGCGTGCTTGTGTGAAGCCCGCTTGATACTGCCCTACGAATTCTTTCACTAAAGGAGATAGACGGCGGAGTATGATCTGGGAGAGGACTTTGCAGGCAGCGTTGATTAGCGTAATGCCGCGGTAGTTGCTGCATTGTAGCCGATCGCCTTTTTTATAGATGGGGCATACAACTCCTTCCATCCATTCCTCCGGTAGTCTCTCTTTCTCCCAAATCCTAGAGATTACCCAGTGGAGTGCCGTTGCTAGAGCCTCTTTTCCGTGTTTATAGAGCTCTGCCGGGAGCCTGTCCTTGCCGGCGGCTCTGTTGTTTTTAAGTGCCCCAGTTTCCCGTTCGATCTCAAGGATATCAGCAACTGGGACACTACTGTCGTATGTAGGCACTCCAAGGATAACTTCCCTTCCGCCTCCTTCCGTTGCTCCGCTATTGAGGTGCCCATCGAAGAACTGCTGCCACCTATCAACCACCTCGCGCTCGCTTGTGATCAGGTTTCCCTCCACGTTACTACACATATCTGGACTTGGTGTGTAGCCTTTACGGGATTGGTTCACTTTTTCAAAAAACTTGCGTGTATCGTTAGCCCGAAACAGTTGCTCCAGCTCTTTACGATCTCTGTCCTCCTGCTGGCGCTTCTTCCTCCGCAGAATCGTGGTCACCTCATTTCGTGCTCGTCGTCATTTGGCCGCGTTCTCTCTTGTGGCGATGCTTAGATAATTTTTCCAAGCTTATTTCTTCCTCTCCATCGCTTGCTGGCATTCCCCGTCAAACCAGTAATTTTGTCGGCTCGACGATACCACACCTAGTGCCGCGGATGCGGCCTCTCCAATGGCCGAGCGTAACTTCCCCCTTCCATCGTCGAGAGTCGAAGCACATAGCTCTTCCGTGGAAGGTAGTACCTCCTCAAGTATGCGCGCGTAGTTCTCTGCAGCCTGCGGGTTGGTCAACTGCCGGATGTTTGGCCGGGGAGGACGGTTCTGACGTGTGTGAAATACCGTGGATAGTTTTGAGCGCACATGTACTGCTACTAGGTGGTGGTCTGAGTCGATATCTGCACCCCGGAGGGAGCGTATGTTTGTAATGTTTGAGAAAAATCGGCCATCAATGAGAACGTGGTCAATTTGATTTGTTGTACGGTGGTCAGGTGATCTCCAGGTGGCTTTGTGGATATCTTTGCGTGGAAAGAAGGTGCTTCTAATCACTAGGCCTCGGGAAGCTGCGAAGTTGATGCATCGTTGGCCGTTGTCGTTCGTGTCGGTGTGTAGGCTGTGAGGTCCTATCACCGGTCTATACATCGCTTCCCTACCAACCTGGGCGTTCATATCCCCGATGACAATTTTGATGTCCCGTGACGAGCAGCCGTCGTATGTTGCCTTCTACTGCGCGTAGAACGATTCCTTCTCGTCGTCAGGTCTACCTTCGTGCGGGCAGTGCACGTTGGTGATGCTGTAGTTGAAGAAACGACCTTTAATCCTCAACAGACACATCCTCTCGTTGATCGCCTTCCAATTGATCACGCGATCCTGCATTCTGCCTATTACACAAAAACCCGTTCCCAGCTCGTTGGTTGCTCCACCGCTCTGGTAGAACTGAGCCTTGCCTCCACGAACTTCCCACACTTTCTCACCTTTGCGACAGATCTCCTGCAGAGCCACGATGCCGAATTTGCGGGGTTCTAGCTGCTCGAGCAGCACCCTGTCTCTGCCCACAAAATTTAGCGACTTGCAGTTCCAGGTACCGAGTTTCCACTTGTGGTCCGTTTTTCGTTGCCTAAGTCCATACCGAATGTTCCGAGTTATATTTTCTTGAATGTTCGTAGTGTAATTGTTTAGGTAAGTTGCCTTACTAGGGCTACGCTACCGAGTCTCGTGATGGGGCTGCCAGCCGCCCGCTCCGGGTCAGACGCTGTTATGAGCCGCCCCTAACCTGGGAAACAGACTCTCAGTAAGGCTGAGCTTTCCTCCGAGGAGGTCAGCCTACCTCCCCCTTCCCTGTCAGCATACGACCAAGGTCCCACCACGGGTTGGTTACCATGATCTTCGCTTGGTTACTCGTATCCCGGTTGGTACCACGGGGAGGTAGGGATAGGAGTTGCTGGGCAGGATGCTATGGACCACAATGGGGTCTATTTTATGCCAACTAGTACGGGTTGTACTGCAGGTACGCTCTGCCCAGCCGTTCACCAGCCGTACCGATTTTCACTAAATTAGTGTTAAATGAGAGGTCCAGCTGCCTCATAATACCCTATGAAATTAACTGTAATCGGACTGTAACTTTGTCTGTAATGTATCAAAATGTTAGTATCATGAAACTTCATTATCTCAGAAACTACACACCCGATTTGAACAATATTCCCCATTTCATTCGATTATAATCGAACTTGAGCAACCGTTATATATTAAATTGTTAAAACAACGAGTCTATTATCTCAAAGATTACACGACTTATTCAACATAACTAGCGTCATACAAATGAGTTATCTCTTAAACTTACAAACCACTAACTTCATAACAACTTGACATGTGGTTCAAAAGTTATGGAACGAAAAGAAATCCAAGGACTATTTAAAACTATACCTGCTTTGATTAATATACGTGGACACAACATAATTTAAATGCGGTTTCGTACTATTTGTACGTTCCCGTTATCGCTCGTGATGAAATTGTTCGAAATTAAAAGTCATTTATTTTATTTTGCTATTTATTAAGCACTAACATTACGTCAAATTTCATATTTTATACTTCAATTACAACATCAATATTTTAGAACCCAATGAGTGAATATACTTTTATTGGATTGAAGCGTCCATGTAAATCTATTTTTACAAATAATAAGTTTGAATGAGAAAGGCTGGGTCTGACCGCTAGGTGGATTAATTTAGGTTTTTTCGTTGTGGAGCGTTTCCATGCCAAATGATCTGAAAATATGCACAAATTTAATCGACCATTTCTAATTTGAATGAAACCTTGCACGCGTGTTTGGCTTGGTTTAAAAGGCTTTGTATTTTATACATAAAGTCCGTACTGTAGACAGATCTCGATGATTTTTTTTTTGTAAATTAATGAAGAAGGATGTAAAATTTAAGTTTTTTTTTTCAAATTTATTTGGTACATTAAGTTACTATGTTGATTGATAATGATGGGTTTTTGTTTGAATATGTGGTTGCTGGGTAGGGGAACAAGGGACAAGATCGCCATACGGGGCAGAATGGGCATATGTTGTTTCTAGGTTTTTGGCAGCAATTTTGGAACTGTTATAACTTTGAACGTTAATTAATCTGAAGATGTAATTTTATTCAAAATAACTGGACAAAACAAATTCGCTTTTAAACAATAAACAATTGTATTATTCATGCACGTCTCGCGTATAATATTATAGCTCACAAGCGCGAAAAATGAGGGTTTTTGAATGCGTATAGGGGTAAGCGGGGTAAGACCGCCCTCTTAAGCTTTTCTCTTCAATACCCGTAACTAAAAAATAACTGAAATATTTTTGTTTATTTTCCAGCTTTTTTTTGATTTTAAAAATTCATTGAAAATCTACAGATCTTTTTCATGCGGGGTAAGCCCGCCCACCAACGGGGTAAGATCGCCCACCATCTGTTGAGGTTAACAAATATTTTAAAGGCCAAAACGGTTAATTTTATCGGTAGAGTGTCCTTGGCAAAGTTGTAGATGGTATTTTTGCCTTTCTCCTAGAAAGGTATAGCAATCACTGAAAAAACTAAAGGTATAAAAGTGCTCCAAAGGGCCGAATGTCGTATATCACTCGACTCAGTTCGACGAGCTGAGCATTTTCTGTATGTGTGTGTGTATGTGTGTGCGTGTATGTGTGTGTGTGTGTAACGCTCTTCCAATCTCGCTCGATTTTCTCAGAGATGGCTGAACCGACTTTCATGAAATTGATTGCGAATGAAAGTCTTGTTGCTCCATAAGACCCTATTGAATTTTATTGTAATCGGATTTCTAGTTTAGAGGTTATGTATCAAACTGTAGAAATCACGAAACATCAATATCTCAGAAACTACACAACAAAATTGAACAAAATAATTTCAAATGAATGGGCTGCCTAAAAAACCCTTAACTTTTGATTTTTTTGGATATTGAACATGTGGTTCAAATGTTATGCAAAGAAACGTGTTCTGAAGACTATTTAATCTCACTCATGTTTCTCAGTGATGGCTGGACCGATTTTCATAACATCAGTGTCATATGGAAGGTCTTGTCGCCCCATAAGACCCTATTGATTTTTTTTTGCAAACGGATGAATACTGTTATGTTTAAAAATGTGTAATCACATTCCAAAGACTGCATAAACTTACTTACTTTTCTCAGAGATGGTTGAACCGATTTCCACAAAATTAGTGTCAAATGAAAGGTCTAGCTGTCTCATAACATCCTATTGAATACGTTCCCATTTTATTTGATAATAATCGAACTTAAGGTGAAACCTCATTGAATCCAAAAATGGCCGACTTCGAGTCACCACTTCGAATTTTCAAAAGCACAAGACTCGGAAATACTCATTGCGTTCCCTATGAAAATTCTATTTTATGTTTGCTTCATTACAGCAAACATGAAATAGCATTTTCACAGTGAACGCATTAACTATTTCCGAGTCTTGAGCTTTCGAAAATTCGAAGTGGTGACTCGAAGTCGGCTATTTGTGGATTCAATGAGGTTTCACATTAAGCAACCGTTATGTATTGATTGTTCAAAACAACGAAAGGCTATTATCTCAAAGATTACACGACTTATTTGAACATAACTAGTGTCAAACGAACGAGTCATCTCTCAAACTTACAAATAACGAACTTCATAACAATTTTAAATGTGGTTCTAAGGTTATGGAAAGAAGAGATATTCAAAGACTATTTAAAACTATGCCTTCTCTGATTAATATATGTGGCCTCAACATAATTTAAATGTGGTATCGTTCTGTTTTGGTGATAAAATTGTTCGAAATTAAGAGTCTTTTCTTTTATTTCGCTATTTTCTAAGCACTAACATTACGTCAAATTTCATAATTTCACTTTAATTGTTGTTCAGAAACAGAATGTCGTCACATTTTTTTTCCAAAATATGTAATTATGTCGTGTAGTTACTTTTTATGTAAATGCAGTCAAATGTAAACAAAGTTTTTTGATCAGTGTATGTTTATTTGCTTATATAAACCTCAGACGTAAACTATTTTTGCCTTTCTCCTAGAAAGGTATAGCAATTACTTGCAAAACCGAAGATATAAAAGTGCTCTGAAGGGCCGAATGGCACATATCACTAAGACCCTATTAAATTTCATTGTAATCGGATTTTTAGTTTAGAGGTTATGTATCAAAAAGTAAAAATCACGAAACATCAATATCGCAGAAACTGCGCAACCGATTTGAACAAAACTGGTTTTAAATGAACGGGCTACCTCAAAAAGCCTTGACTTTTTAATCTTATAAAGATTGAACATGTGGTTCAAAAGTTATGGAAAGAAACGTGTTCTGGAGACTGTTTATTCTCACTCATGTTTCTCAGAGATGGCTGAACCTATTTTCATAAAATCAGTGTCAAATGGAAGGTCTAGTTGCTCATACTCTATTGATTTGTTTTGCAATCCGACGCTTACTTTGTCTGTTATGTTTAAAAATGTGAAATCTAGCTTTAAAATGAAACATATTCCGAAGAATACATGAACACACTAATTTTTCTCAGAGATGGCTGAACCTATTCTCACAAAATTAGTGTCAAAAAAAAAGGTCTTGCTGCCTCATAGCTCCCATTGAATTTCATTGTAATCGGGCTGTAACTTCGTATGTAATGTATCAATATGTGAAAATCACATTCATTATCTCAGAAACTACACAGACGATTTGAACAATATTAATATCAAATGAACAGGCTAGTTAAGCGTTAACTGATGAATTTTAATTGGACATTTGGTTTCAAAGTTTGGCTGCCCTATACGTTCCCATTTTATTTGATAATAATCGAACTTAAGGTGAAACCTCATTGAATCCAAAAATGGCCGACTTCGAGTCGCCACTTCGAATTTTCATTAGCACAAGACTCGGAAATACTCATTGCGTTCCCTATGAAAATTCTATTTTATGTTTGTTTCACTACAGCAAACATTAAAAAGCATTTTCACAGGGAACGCATTAACTATTTCCGAGTCTTGTGCTTTCAAAAATTCGAAGTGGTGACTCGAAGTCGGCCATTTGTGGATTCAATGAGGTTTCACATTAAGCAACCGTTATGTATTGATTTTTCAAAACAACGAAAGGCTATTATCTCAAAGATTACACGACTCATTTGAAAATAACTAGTGTCAAACGAACGAGTCATCTCTCAAACTTACAAATAACGAACTTAATAACAATTTTAAATGTGGTTCAAAGGTTATGGAAAGAAGAGATATTCAAAGACTATTTAAAACTATACCTTCTCTGATCAATATATGTGGCCTCAACATAATTTAAATGTGGTATCGTTCTGTTTTGGTGATAAAATTGTTCGAAATTGAGAGTCTTTTCTTTTATTTCGCTATTTCCTAAGCACTAACATTACGTCAAATTTTTCATAATTTCACTTTAATTACAATATCAATATTTTAGAACCCAATGATTGAATATTCCTTAATTGGATTTAAGCGTTCATGTTAATCTATTTTAACAAATAATAATTTTGAATATATTTATATTATATAATATATAATTTTGAATATATATTGCTTGGAACGGCAGTATACACTATCCAAGTTTGAATCAATGTTTAAATAACTTTGTGTGTGTTTTCAAAATAAATAGACGTTTCAGAATTGGGGTTTTTCATATTCAATTTATAATGTACCTGCTTGAAATAAATACTCATTCAACCTGTCTGTAGGATTTTTTCGTAGACTCATTATGTATAAAGTTATAATAAAAATAATTTTTGTTTTAATTTTTTTTTGGAAAACAAAATTACTATCTGAAAGTTGACCAACGATTCTATACTAGTCAAACGAACCGGCCGAAAATTTTGTTTCCTTTCAAAATTTGAGCTATTTAAATTTTTATGACTCCATGATCCAAAAACCATCAAAGTTGAGCTAACCTTTTGTAGATTTTGCAGGCAAACACATGATTATTTTGGAATAAATTTTTAATTCTAATTTTTATTTTTCCTTAAATGGTTTTACAGTGTTTACTTTATTCAGAAGGACAAAACTACTATTTTCAACTCTGCCGGAAACGTCATACCGATCAAACAAACCGTCCTGGCTCTAAAACTTTTTTGCTCATTAATAGCATCTTTTACAAGTTTACAAAAATTTGTCTTGTTGTCCCTTTTGTAGTGTCGAGGCATTTGGGTTTCGCAGCAAAACAACAAGCAGTTTTATACGTGGCGGTTTTACCCCCTGTATAGTGAGCGGCTTTACCCCCAGTGGAACATTTTCATATTTCACCGAAAAAGTAGTCAAAATCACAAGATTCCTCACGGCTTTCGGTATTTCCGAAAGGAGACAGATTCAGGCAACCAATTAAACGTATATTCACAAACAAAACCATAGATTTTTAGATAGAAAAAAACTTTAAGTTCCCTCGCCGCATAACAATAGCGCATTGACCGGTTGCCAGCTGAAAGGTTGTTTTTGATTATTTCTGTGACCGTTCGCGCACTATCAAAGCAGAAAAGGGAGCAAAATGTTATGTAATTATACTGTAATAGACACACTGAAGAAATTTTTCGATTATTAAATAACTTGGTAGTAAAACCACGGTGGGCGGTCTAACTCTGTTTACCCCTATGTTGTTTTGGGCTCGAAAGTTTATTTTCGGTAATCGTTATTGATATTCAAACAGTTTCAAAAAATAATGCGTGTTTTCAAATGAAACATCATCTACAAATAGCTCTTCTTCATAAGTGTTTCTGAAGGGGTAGATTGGGCACTGCTGGTAGGGCCAAAATTGCCATACTTATGCTCGAAAACATAACCTACAAACAACAAATAACGAAAACCCACCAAAAGCAAGCATCAAAATAAAACCGGAAACGAATTAAAAAAGGATTCACTATGCGATGTTTGCGGTTGTTGCTTCAGTTCCTCTCATGATGGCGAAGAATGGAACATGTGTTCAATCTGTAACGTGTGGTTTCATTTATGCGCAAGAGATGTGTGCCCAGGATGCATGCAATGATGTAATATTTGTTGACAATCATTAAAATAAAGTTACCTAAAGTTAAACTTTGTCATGTTGTATTATTTCTTCAACCGCATAGTAATATATAGTAAATATAATAGATAATTTTCAAATTGAAAAAGGGCGAAAAATATGCTCTTCTAGAGTATAAATAATGAAACAGAAAAGGGAAACTCATTTTCGGTACCTACGATTGTACGATACATTAATACATTGTTTAATGTTTGCTTGAAATCGAAAAATATGAACATGCCCATTATGCCCATTATAGGTATGCCCAATTTACCCCGTACCGCGACCAGCATCATATATTTTAGTGGCTTAGGGAATTATTTATAAATATTCAAATAACCTTTTTCTTTAGTTTCCAATGTAGCAACTCTTGAGTATTATTCTTACTCTATGTAGTAAAAATGTATTCAGTAGCTTTTTGCTCACATTGCCCTAACAATTTGCCAAGAAGCTTAAGGTGCTCATCTTGCCCCTTGTTCCCCTAATAGGATTTTGAATGTCATTTTTCAAGGTAAAAACTAATTTCTCTCCGCGGGGATAGGGTTAAGTAATAGAGATAAAAAACGAGTTGACGACACATCTTTGACCCACGCGTAGACTAACATAGACAATCTAAATACTGAGAAGGGATATTGAGGATATGATTTTTAAATATCTTCAGATGCAGATGCGGATATGTGAGTCCTGATGCGGATGCGGATACGGATGCAGATGTCAATTTTCATGCGAATGTTCTGCATTTAGGGATCCGGATGCGAATATCCGTAATATCCCCAATATTGAGTACAGGATTAAACCCCTGAAATTGAAACAAAAAGCATTCCGGGTGTGTTGTTATTTAGATTCTTAATATTTATCTGTTTTTACGATTTAGAAAAAAAGGGTTGGGAGAAAAAGTTGAAATGGCTTGAGTTTGCCTGTAGAGGCGAAGAGCCCAGTTATCTACCCAGTTATCGAAATCGCCTCAGTATCTGAGCTGGGATGTCATTTCAAGCGCAACCAAACGCCGAGGGAAATATCGATGCATAAAGGGCTAGAGCAGCAATTAGACGAGGCAAATATTTGCAATATTTGGTATGTAATTTGTTTGCGCAAAATTTTTCTTCGGGTAAATATATTTGTTACGCTATTAAACTATAACAAATATTTGTTCAAAACTCTATTTGCTCGAATAATATGAAAGTCTCTTCGCTCATTTTTTTTTGCATATATATATGCTGTGTTATTACATGATGCAAATTATTTCCAGAAAATAAACTTCGTAGAAAATATAACAAATCTAGATTTTCATCGAACAACTATAAAATTGCGCGTATCTAGATTTTCATCGAACAACTATAAAATTGCAATAATCCGTATTGTTGCTGGGAAAGAAATAAACAATTGACTTTGAGTTTGATTAAGATATATAGGTCAAGTCGCATTTTAGAAAAATCAGATCAATTTTCAGTGTATTAACATCGATTATACAGGGGGTAGACAAAATGATTTGAGACAGGCAAAATTTTGCCAATTTTCAAAAGGTCAAAACTTTACGAAAAATGAATCAATTTTGACGAAACAGGTTTCATTTTACTGGAAAACTATCTTACTTTTCAAATATTATGTGAGGACTTGATGCGGCCAATGGACACCGGAAATGTTCTGGATTTTAGGAGTGTGTGTCAAAATGTTCATTTTTGCAACGCTTAGAACTTTTTCTGACAGCTATTTTCTTGTAGATTTCTATGTTGCCAATAAACTAGCATCAAATTTCAGTATGATCTGACAAGCAAAGAACGACATTAGTCGAACAAAGCAACTTCATAAAATATTTTCAATCTCACGTTGATAGTAGATTTTTGCAAAAAACGTACAGATACCTATACTTCGCATGTCGGTCCCATAGTAAAAATAATTCAAGTGGAGAAAACGTCGATTGAATTATTCGATCAATTTTCAGGTCTTTTGTGTCCTTGTCCTAGTAAATATTTGTTACAAATTAGTTAAATTAAGTATGTTCAATTCAATTGACTTCAAAAATGACATGAATTATATTTTTATGGTATAGCAGTCACTTGCAGAACCGAGAGTATAAAAGTGCTCCAAAGGGCTGAACGGCATATATCACTCGACTCAGCTGGACGAGCTGAGCATTTTCTGTATGTATGTGTGTGTATGTGTGTGTATATGCAGATTGTTATTCTCACTCACTTTTCTCAGAGATGGCTGGTCCGATTTTCATGAAATTAATTGCAAATGAAAGGTCTTGTTGTCCCATAAGACCCTATTCAATTTTATTGTAATCGGATTTTTAGTTTGGAGGTTATGTATCAAAATGTAAAAATCATGAAACATCATTATCTCGAAAACTACACAACCGATTTGAACAGAATTGGTTTCAAATGAACGGGTTATCTGAAATATTCTTAACTTTTGAATTTCATGAAGATTGAACTTGTGGTTCAAAAGTTATGAAAAGAAACGTGTTCTGAAGACTGTTTAATCTCACTCATGTTTCTCAGAGATGGCTGAACCGATTTTCATGAAATCAATGCCAAATGGAAGGTTTAGTTGCCCCATAAGACCCTATTGATTTGTTTTGCAATCGGACTATTACTTTACCTGTTTTGTCTAGAAATGTGAAATCCAGCTATGAAAAGGAACATATTCCGAAGACTACTTGGACACACTCACTTTTTTCAGAGATGGCTGACACGATTTCCACAAAATTAGTGTCAATTAATAAGTCTAGCTGCCTCGTAACACCCTATAGAATTTAACTGTATTCGGATTGTAACTTCGACTTCGAAAATCACGAAACTTCATTATCTCAGAAACTACACAGCCTATTTGATCAATATTATGAGCGGGCTAGGTAATGGTTAACTAATGAATTATGATTGAACAAGTGGTTTCAAAGTGTTGCTGCTCTATACGTTCCCATTTCATTTGGTTATAATCGAACTTAAGCAACCGTTATATATTAAATTGTTAATAAAACAATGAAAGTCCATTATCTCGAAGATTACATGACTAATTTGAACATAACTAGTGTCATACGAACGAGTCATCTCTCAAACTTACAAATAACAAACTTCATAACAATTTGGTATTTGGGTATTTTAGGCTGTTTTTCACAAACCGGAAGTCGCCATCTTGGATTTCAAAATGGTATTTAAGATAATTTCTTGCCTGTGAGCGTCATTCTGGTTGAAGAAACATGGAGTCTTATTCGATTTTTTCGGCTGTTTCCCAGTAACCGGAAGTCGCCAACCTAGAACCTAAAATGGGGCCTGTGGTCGATTTCAGCTGCTGTGTATCATTCTAGATCCGGAGATCTCATGTTAGACGGAAATCGGCCATTTGTAACTCAAATTTAGAAAATCTATACCGAGTGTCCTAGCAGAGTGATTTAAGAAATCAAAGAAATAGTTGTCGGTTTCCGTTATACTCTACTAGAAAATTTTTTCTTTGGAAATGAATATTGAAATTCAGTCCGCGCAAATATATATTTCGACTGTGACATACAGTCTTCCTAAGTGCTTTTGAGGACTGCTAAAGAGCAAAGCGTAAATCCTGTTTTTTATTTGTAGTAGGTAAAAATGAAAAATGAAATTTGTAGTAGGTAAAAATGAAAACGTGTCATAGAGTAAAAGTTAAAAGTCCTATAGCCCCCTCCATTATGAAACATATGGAACGGGAGTGTTTGAAAAGTAGCATCAAGTTTCTTTATAGTAAACTTAGCTAAAAGTTAAAGTAGCCGAAAGTGTGAAGAGGAACGAAAATTGGGATTGAAAAAGTTGAATCAACTGCTTCTACGAAATAACAGTAGTAGAAAGACAGCCAAAGTACACCTCATTGACGACTTTGTGGTCAATAGGTCTTCGTACGAGTTTTCACAACCCCAGCAAAATCTTCTAAATATGGGCCTAAACTTCGCAATTCGTTCACGACCCAATATTGAACAATCGATCAACGATATAGAAGCTGGGATGGACAGTTGTAAACTATCCACAGAACAAACTGGTGAAGTACGCCAATTTTTTTCAAAAATTACTAAGACACTGCCACTTCATGAAAATTCGTCTGATATAAAGACAGTTGAGGAATTACGTAAAAAACCTGTTTTCTATTTAAAAGCAGATAAGGGGAACAAAACCGTCATCATGGACAAGTCTGACTATGATGAACAAATAACCCAAAAAATTGATAAAGGTCCATATTGGCAACTGCGACTTAATCCTCTTGCTGATATGGTAAAACATGTCGAAAATACAATAAAAGAATGCAAACCCGTTTTGGGTAATGCTTTACAAAATCTTCGTGTTTCAAATCTAGTTCTTCCAAGAATAAAGGGTCTCCCCAAAATTCACAAACCTGGAAATGAAATAAGAGAAATTATCTCAGCGGTAGGAGCTACCACAGAAAAAATGGCTAAATGGCTGGTAAAAGAATTTCATGCCATGCCCAAGAAATTTCCAAGTCGATCAGTAAAGAGCACCGGAGATTTCGTTGAAAATTGACAGTTGAAAGTTGACAGTTTGTTGAAGCTTTCACGCCTTTGCATGAAAGAAAACTACTTAACATTTCGTGGTAAATTTTACAAACAGACTAAAGGGGCACCAATGGGGAATCCTCTTTCTTCCTTTCTATGTGAGCTCTTCATGGCAAATATATGAAGTACATTAGAGAAAAGGAACATCTTACCGATTCGATGGATGGTGGTCGGGATGATATTTTTTGTATTTTAAAAAGGGCGGATCTTGAAACTTTTTTCATATCCCTTAATAATACCCATAAAAATATAAACTTCACACTTGAAAAAGAACTAAGCAACAGACTCCCTTTCTTGGACGTCGTTGTAGTCAGAAAGTCTACGGACTTGGAATTTGAAATTTATCGGAAACCCACGAATACGAAACGGATAATACCTATCACTTCAAACCATCCCTTCCAGCATAAAATGGCATCCTTCCATCATATGATCCACCGCATGGAAACTTTACCTCTAAGTAAAGTAGCCAAGCAAAAGGAACTGGAATATATTTTCGAAATTGCCAAACATAATGACTACAATGAAAGTATCATTCAAGCCATTGTTGATAAAAAGAAGCGTGCTCAATTTCGGAAATCTTTTACAACACTCACTTCAATAACAGAAGATCTGGCAAGAGTATCCGTTGAATATGACGTTAACTTGACACGCCCACTTCGTTCAAAATTTAGGAAATTTGGGATGGGTATTGTCTACACTAGTAGAAATACCCAACTCAAAACAAAATTGGGGTCTACCAAAGACCCTATTGATACCCTGAACAAAGCTGGAATTTATAAAATTGCATGCAGTCACTGTGACATGGTTTACATTGGACAAACTAAACGTAACCTAGGGATACGTTTCAAAGAACATTTAGCAGAAGTGACAAAAGCAAGTAAAGTTTCAAAAAATGCCCCACCACACCTTTTCAAATCAAAAGTGGCCGAACATATTTCTAACGAGGAACATCCACTAACTTCGGATTACATTCACCTCCTCCACTAACTTCGGATAACATTCACCTCCTCCTATGGAAATTAGACGTAGCTGAAAGTTTAGAAATATATAAACAACACTCATGCACGCTTCTCAACAAAGACGCAGGTAATCACCCCTCATGGCTATTCAATCTGCTTCCCAAAAACCTCAGAGTTGGTACGGTAAACAATCGACCGCAAAATTCCCTACCTAACTCAAATTTAGAGTGCTAAATTTTCATTTTTACCTACTACAAATCAAAAACAGGATTTACGCTTTGCTCTTTACCAGTCCACATAACCACTGAGGAAGACTGTATGTCACAGTCGAAATATATATTTGCGCGGACTGAATTTCAATATTTATTTCCAAAAAAAAAATTTCTAGTAAAGTATTACGGAAACCGACAACTATTTCTTTGATTTCTTCATTTGTAACTGTTTTCCAGAAACCAGAAGTTGCCATCCTACAATTAATAATGGTGTCTGAGGTCAATTTTTAGCATCTTGCAATATTCTGGCTCCGGAGATACTCATATTGAATGGTATTTGGTCATTTCCGGCTGTTTGTCAGACACCGGAAGCCACCATTATAAAATTCAAGATTGTGTCTGTGATCAATTTTTATCTTCTGTGCATCTTTCTGGTTCCGGAGATACTCATATCTAATGGGAATCGACCATTTCAGGCTGTTTTCCAGAAACCGGAAATTGCCATCTTACAATTCAAAATGTTGTCTGAAGTCAATTTGTGGATCCAGTGCATCATTACGATTCCGGAGATACCCATGTTGGGTGGTATTTGCTCACTTTCCGCTGTTTTTCAGTAACCGGAAGTCGCCATTTTGGATTTTGGAGACAATTTCTGGCCTCTGAGCGTCATTCTGGTTAAAGAAACACTCATATTGGGTGGTATTTGGTCATTTTCGTTTTTTTCCAGAAACCGGAAGTCGTCATCCTGCAATCCAAAATCTTGTCTGAAGTCGATTTGTGGCTCCAGTGCATCATTACGATTCCGGAAATACCCATATTGGGTGGTATTTGGTCGTTTGCCGCTGTTTTTTTCGGAAACCGGAAGTCGCCATGTTGGATTTCATAATGGCATTTGAAGACAATTTCTGGATTTTGAACGTCATACTGGTTAAAAAACACTCATATTAGGTGGTGTTTGGTCGTTTTCAGTTGTTTTTTAGAAATCGGAAGTCGCCATCTTGAAATTCAAAATGGTATCTGTGGTCGATTTTAGCCCCTGTGTATCATTCTAGATCCGGATATTATTATATTGGGTGGAAATCGGCCATCCAGAAACCGGAAGTTGCCATCTTACAATCCAAAATGTTGCCTGAGGTCGATTATGGAACATATTTGTTACAACTAAAAACATTCACTTGCCAAATATGGTTTTATTTAGTTGATTAGTTCGCGAGATGTGCAGAAAAACATATGCTTCCAGAAGAAAGAGGGGCGTCGAACCATTATGGACATATTTGTTACCTCTAAAAACATTCACATACCATATTTGGTTGTATTTTCTTGATTGGTTCTTGAGCTGTGCGGAATTTGTGTTTCATGTGTATGGGTATGCACATTTTTGTTACCTCTAAAAACATTCACCTGCCAAATTTGGTTCCATTTAGTTGGTTAGCTCTCAAGATGTGCAGAAATTTGTGTTTCATTTGTATGGAACCCCTCCATTCCAGAAAATGGAGGGGTGTCGTACCATTATGGACATATTTGTTACCCCTAAAAACATTCACATGCTAAATTTGGTTCTATTTACTTGGTTAGTTCTCGAGATGTGCAGAAATTTGTGTTTCATTTGTATGGCACCCCTCCCTTCCAAAAAAGAAGGGCGTCAAAACATTATGGGCGTATTTTTTACTACTAAAAACATTTACCTGCCAAATTTGGTTCCATTTAGTTGACGTGCAGAAATTTATGTATCATTTGTGTGGGACCCCTTTCTTCCAGAAGAGGGAGGGGTCTCAAACTTTCATAGATACCTTTATCTGCATCAAAAACCCCTACATACAAATTTTCACGTCGATCGGTTCGGTAATTTTCGATTATATGGATCAGACAAACAGACAGGCAGACCGGACTGCATTTTTATATGTATAGATTACAACATCAATATATTAAAACCTAAAGAGTGAATGTACATTCATTGGATTGAAGCGCTCATGTAAATCTATTTTTAAGAGGCTGGGTCTGACCGGTTCATTTAGGTGGATTAATTTAGGTTTCATTTGATGGAATAACTTTTTGTTTATTATTGCTTCAAAAAGCTTAGGTATACAAGAAAGAATGGCTATGCCTCGATAGTTGTTAATGTCGGGTTTTTTACCAGACTTGAACACAGGAACTAGATTAGTTTTTCCAGAATTTCGGGAAGCAACCGGATTCCAGCGACGTATTGAAAATCAAGAACAATGGGAAAGTTTGCTCTTTAGCTAAATGTTTCATAAATGCTGGCGGAATTCCGTCTGGTCCCGGACCTTTAGACGCATCCAAAGCTTTTAAACTATCTTCAATTTCACGTGCGCTGACATGTTCAATATTGAAATAGTTGGGAAACTCAGGAAAGTAGGTAGTCACGATTTATTTCTGAGAAAGTTGTATAATTTTGTTGAAAAAAATCAGCAAATAGATCGGAGATGTCTGCCGAGTTCTCTAACTTTGTCATGCAATTGCATTTTTGAAGCAAATTTTTCAGATTTTAATTTTGATTTAACATATTCGAAAAATTTTTTTGGGTAAGATTTGATTTCAAGCTTAGTTTTTAGTGTGAACTCTTCAAACGCGTTACTAATGGCATCGTTTAATTCGCCGCAAATGTTCAGATAAGTTGTTAAAGCATCATGATTGTTATGAGTTTTGTATTTCCATGTGCTTTTTGTTTGCGATTTTTTAAGTTTTTTAATTCGTCTATTGTACCAGACTGGGTATTTGGAATCGCCATGACGTTTTTTTCTTTTCAATGGTATTTCCCTAATAAATAAATCAGATAATATCTTATAAAAATTTTCTACAGCCGAATCGACCTTTTCATCTTCACACAATACATCTTGCCAGTTGATACTATTTAGTTCATGTTTTAATTCATCATAGTTTGCTGACTGAAAGCCAAAAACATCTTCGAATTCATATTTATCAGGTCTTTTATTCACATGCACAAATAAAGAAAACTCTATTGCTGAATGGTAAACTTCGTTTTTCCATAATGGTTGTAATAAATCCGTCACACAAAAGTCTTCACTAATGTTGGACATTAACAAATAACAATTTTGTTTGTTTTTCACATGATTTATTTCATTACGGCCAAGACTAGAGGTTTTATCAAAAAGAAATTGCAGCGTTTCATTTTCGCCAATAATTGAAAGTAAAATACTATGGTTATCGATGTCCGGAATAAAATCAATGTTGCGTTGATTGAAATCACCGTATATGTGGGAGTTTCACTTCAGGTAAAACTTAAATGCAATATTTTCAACAACGTGAAAAAACTTGTCAAAAATTTCTTCACGCGCATTGTTTGGAGGGAAATAGACAGAGACAAATACGTGTGTCTCTCCTGCTAGTTCTGCTTTCACCCAAACATGTTCGAACTCTTTGAACTGAATGGTGTCGATAAACACTGAATTAAAGTCTACTGACACCGCAATTAAACCCACCGGATTTCATTTCAGATAATTGATAGTTCCGGTCATTTCTATAGACATTACATCAGCAACCGAAGCCTTCTTCGCTGCAAATAGCCTCATCCCAGCTGGTTTCGGTTGCTAAAATAACTAAATTTTTTGAACTTGGTTAATTTTGTGAGCGCCTCGCATGCGGTTAAAATTTTGACAATATACAGAGATCTCGGTAGTGACGGGGTGTTCGAGTGTAGAAGCTAAAGAATGAGAGTCATTATTAACAGAAGTGTTTCAGATCGACTTGAACTGTCCTACAGTACGGTCGCATTTTATCAACAGCTCGAGGCTAAGTTTTAGACTACCGAGAGATATTGAAATTTTGTTTTTCGCTTTCAACAGGCAATCTTTTTGAAAGACTACCTGTTGAAACGCAAAGTAATAAATTTGTTTTTTAACGTTAACGAGTGTTTAGTGAGTAAATTTGGTTTGAGATATTTCTACTGAAATTCTATAGTGAAGTGAAAGTGTAGTGAAGTTTTCCAGTTATGCCTAGAAAAAATAGAAAAGCTCGCTTTGATGCGGCTTCAAGGAAACGTGAGGCATCTCCTCCAAGTGACAATGAAATTTCGACTAACAGGTATGATATTCTTTCTTCCGTTGGGGATCAAGGAATCCGAACTTCTCATACTGAGCATAAAGCCGTTATGAAGAAGGTTAAAGTTCCACCTATTGTGGTATTTGTAGCAAATTTTAAAGCGTTTCGATCAGAGCTTTCATCGTTTCTGTCGGATGTGAAAGTTAATTTTCAAATTGGCCGCCAAGGCGAAATTCGTATTTTGGCTGAATCTCTTGATGGCCATCAACATCTTTTACAGCATTTGACTGGAAAGATGTATAAATTTTATTCTTTTGATGCCAAAAACGAGAGACCGTTTAAGACTGTTTTGAAAGGTCTTTCAAATGACCAAACTATTGAGGAAATTAAAGATTGTTTGTCAGAATCACTTGGTTTTGCCCCCAACCAAGTAATTTTGATGAAACGAAAGGCAAATGCCAAAATTAATCAAACTGGAATACACCAGAAAAATTACTTAGTACATTTTGATCGTACCAAAGTAAATAATTTGAAATGTTTGGAAAAAGCACGTGTTTTATTTAACTTGCGAATAAAGTGGGAAAATTTCAAGAAACATGGAGAAATCCATAATCTTACTCGATGTCGGAATTGTAAAGCCTATGGTCATGGAACTCGAAACTGCCATATGGCAGCAAAATGTTAGATTGGTGGTGACACTAGTCACACGAAAGATATCTGCCCCGTGAAAGAGACCCCTGATAGTTTCAAATGTGTAAATTGTGGGGGAAATCACAAATCTAATTTCTTTGATTGTCCTGTAAGGTCAAAAATTATTGCTTCCAGCCAACGTAGGAATTCTAAGCAACCTGTTGTCGATGTGGGTATACAAAAGACTTTCAATACTGTTCAGGCATCACCAGCACTTTCATTAGCAGGTGTGTCTGTAGGTAATAATTTAAATTCAGATAAATTTCAGACAAAAAATCCTGTTCATATGCCAGTGTCCTTACAGGTAATATTTCAAATTCAAACAGTAACAAACCATTCGTGTTTGGTGCTGAAAAGTCAGCCAGTATTGATTTAGGTAGTCCAACTTTAGAAAAGATTGAATACCTACAACAATCCATGCTGCAGCTAATGTCCGTTTGGTTGAAATGTAACTCGATGTACGAGGCTGTTCAAGAAGGTACAAATGGTAAAATGTACAACTAATATTGTTATGAAATTGAAATTCAGCAATGATTTTAAATAATGCTGTAAATTTTCTAAATTGGAATGCTCGCTCTTTAAAAGCGAAAGAGGATGAATTTTTCAATTTTTTAACAGTCCACGATATGCATATTGCAGTTGTGACTGAAACGCTTTTAAAGCCAAATATTAAACTAAAAAAGAACCCAAATTACATGGTTCATAGGTTTGATAGAATTGATGTTGCCGGTGGTGGAGTTGCAATAGTTATCCACCGTCGAACAAAACATCGTGTTTTACCCCATCTTGAAACCAATTTTATCGAGAGTTTGGGAATTGAAAACGAAACAAGTATTGGCATTTTATTTATAGCCGCAGTGTATTTGCCTTTTCAATGCACTGTTGAGCGAAAAAATTATTTCAAGGGAGATTTGCAAAAACTCACAAGAAATAAATCTAAAATTTTAATCATCGGTGATTTTAATGCAAAACATCAATCTTGGAATAATGCTCAAAGCAATTCCAATGGATTATTTCCTATTTCCTGGGTATAACCTACCAGGACTTTCTCCAGAAAACCCTGTACGCGCAATTGGCGCGGAATTAATACACACAGATTAACGTGGACTAACTGACTTTATTTTCGTACATCACTACTTAAATATACCCTACCGGTAACTCAGAGAGAGAGACTTTCTCCACTCTCTGTTTACCTTACTAATCTCTTAACCTAATCTAGTACTGCTAAAGTACAGGCGGCGTTTTGTTTATAACACAAAACTTGTTTATTTTGGTTGAGTTTGTTTGCCAGTGGCACAGCAGAAGGCTGCGCGAAGTTCTTTGCCACCTGTGGTATAATCTGTTGATACATAGAGTGTTGACAGAGCCGTTCGCGGTCCTCTGTCAAGGGAACCAAATGTTTCGCCTGACTAAAGCATAGCAGAAGGCTATGCCCTCCTAGGGACAAAATTTAATTTTAATTATAAGGCTCGTGACGGAGCATTGGGTTCTTCGCAGGGTGTGACGTCACATCTGCCACCCCGCCTAGTTGGCCATTATCTAGAAGGGACAATGGTCACACGGTCCGTCCTGACGGCCGATAGGTGTGTTTTTCTCTTTTTTATTACAATTATTCTCGCGTTTTTATGAACTATATACACCGTTGTTTTTTAATAATATGTTTTTTTTCCTCTGGCAAATGAAATTCTGTTATTCAAAACTGTAGCACCGTTTTGAGTTTACATTATCATACATGACATTTTCCTTATTTAGAATTAACAATTGCTTGCTCGCCTGATGCGCTGCGTCGTGAAGATATCTGCTGTTCAGCTGTCGTAATCCAGCGACGGGCTACAGGGGGTTTGAAACGGGAGGGTGCGTCTGGCAGTAGAGGTTCTCATCGGTTGGTTGTGGTGTCATCTGGTTCATTCAGTTTGCTCTTTGCTGCCTCAAATTTGACGTTCAGTTTATCATTTTCACTTAAAACGCAAGAGAGTGTCACTTTCCGGTAATGGTCTGGTAGCAGTTCGATATTCCCAATAACCGATGTTAGAAGGTGACTTTTCTCGCAATAAATACCCGGTGGGTCGTGCTTCAGATATGGGAAATGCACGTGTGGGTGGTAAAATGTGGGTTGATAGTGAATGTAGATTCGTAGTTGATCAGCGTTAATTCCGTAACGTGTTTTAATTGCTTCAATGCCACGTGTTTGAATATTTTTCAGCAATGGTAAATGAGTAGCGTTTAGATTCCGCAATGACTTGATACCTCGCTGGCGCACTAAAGCGAGTAGATAAAGTTGTTCCAATGTTTTACCATCCCATTCTAAATCCGGCAACAATATGAAGCCAATTTCCTCTAACGGATCCTCAAAAACTATGCGATCCTTCTCTTTCCGATGCTCTAGTATATTGTAAAGCCACTCTAAGCTTAGCTGCTCCTTTTGTATATGAGGCAATGCCACGGTTTCATAATCTTGGGCAGTTTCTTCCACCAAATATCTTTTTTTGGGTGGAAAATTTCACAATATGCCTCTCAGTAGCGGGATATATGATTGTCACCTTGATTTGATTTACTTCCGGATCAGCAACGCACAAAAAAATTTCCGTAGGTATCATTAACAAATTCCGTCCTCAGTTGGGACGTGGATGAGGAAAAACTTCTTTCGACGGCTGCTATAACACCAGTTGCACTACTTTGCACACTTTCACTGTTCTTCCGACAAGTTCGTCGTGACGTCGTCAGAATTAGCTTTCGTCACCGTGCTCGTTTGATGACGCTTATGATTTTTCAGCTGCCCTTCAGTGAAGGCCGTCTTTTCCAACACAATGATCGCGTAATCGTCACGCGATAGGCTTACAAAATGCCCCAACAGTGAAACGCTCTTGTGTGTACTGTTATTGTTCAGGATGCGAACAGGTACGAAGCCTGCCAAATCGTAGCTACGGCTGGTTGGATTGTTCACTCCATCTTTCACCATAGACACCCGCCGTTCGACTCCCCACGCAACCGTCTGCTTTCCTTTTCGCGCTGTACTGGGCATCATGGTATGCTCCCATCTCAGCATCCATTGTAATCACCTCGGTCGTCATCGATGATCGGGAACTCGTCTCGTTGTCAATTCTTAGATGCTAGTTGCCCTACTTAGCAAGTGGTGCATTATATTTTTGCCATTATTTTATCAATTCTTTTTTTGGTTTCGTTACTTTTTCCACTTGCTGTTTAAAATTACTGTTCACTCGCGTACGGGCTTCATTCTACACATTCTACATTCTATTATCTACTCTAGGCTTCTACTTACAATCTAGGCCCGTATTTCTCTTCTTGTTCGGATGACATACTTTGGTTTTTCTTCCCCTACTAAGTTGTACATCATTTGATTTAGTATTTCAGTATTTGATTCATCTGATTTTACAAATATAACATTCAATTGTGCATTGTTTACTTCTTTTCCATTATGCACTCTCTAACTTTGATATTTGGTGTTTTTTTTTTACATTTAAAATCATTTCGACACATATTAATCCATTTATCTGTATTAGGCTTTTACTTTCCGCTTTAAAATATCAGTTTAACTTGTCTTATGGCCCATTATTAACGCCTTTTTTTTTTCATCAAAAAGAGTTCAAATAACTTTCTGCAATTTTAAAAAATAGCATCAATTCTTTGCTTTGGTTACATATTTTCTTTATTTTGCGTTCTTTCCAAATATTTTCCTCCTTCTTCTAATAAAGTTTTTCAATAAAATAAATCTGTTTCCGCACAATGTATTGTTTTTTCATCTCTCTATTTTTGTTTCATCATGGTTTCATCGAACAAACCGCATTGGTTCAATCTTTTCTTTTCCTTTGTCGAGTATGTCCTGTCTGATTCATAAATAAATCTTTTCATTGTACAAACCGCGTTGATTAAATATTTATCGTTTTCTTCTGTCTTCATTTACAATGTTCATCTAATAACTGGCGTGTTCTTAACACCTCATATCATCTTATTATAAAAATTGTCTCGTTTTTTTTCCCCTAATCTCTTGAATCTCTTTTTAATCTGTAATCATTTACTTTTCGAATTGTCTCTTGTTACTGTCATACTTACACACTACTTACACTTCTCCTGGTATGCAGTAGTCTGCATATTTCCTCTCCCCCTTCCATCCGAAGGTGCGACCGCCCGCTCTAGTGATTCCTGAAAGATAAGAAGGTTAGGAAATAAAAGGAAAATCTCGCACACTCACTCATTCTGGGTTAATTACTCCCTTGTTTACTCTTTCAGTCAGCACTCACCTCAACCATTCCGGGTTAATTACTTCCGATGTATACACTCACACAACCTTAACTAATGAAAGAATAGTTCGAATCCCTTAAAGTCAGTAGTCTTTTCGTCTGGAAAGTTCAGCCCTCTTTTCAAATGTCTTTCCTAGTTCTATTGTTGTCTCCATCGCAAAAAAAATTCCCAATACAGCATCCATCGATTTTCTTCTTAGTTTTCCTATTAAGCCAATAGCTATCAAACCTCGTTTTCATGAGGTCTTTTGTCCACTATAATTTCTTTCCCATGTTAACATTTGCATTTTACAAAAGATAACAAATGCTGTTCTAAATTCTTCCAACTTTTTTTATCCATTACAACCATCCAGATCATTCTAGTAATTTAAATTCCCCAAGTTTTTTGTTTATTTAACCTTTATCGGCGGGGTTCCTCGTCCCTCACGCCTTCATTCGTATTTGAATTTTTTCAACTGTGTCATGCCATTTGACTAATATCATCAAAGGCTGTATATCTTTTTCGGCGACTTATTCCATTTCTTCACGCCTTTACTTCAGTATGCTTTCTTCCGTTTGGTTCTGCCTATTAATTCCCGTCAATAAAATCATTCAAGTTTTTCGGCGACTTTTCGTATTTCTTCACGCCTTTATTCCAGTATACTTTTTTCCGTTTGGTTCTGTTTATGGACTCCCGTCAATAAAATCATTCATCTTTTTCGGCGACTTTTCGTATTTCTTCACGCCTATATTTTACTCCCACCTTACTTTTTTTATACAGTTTTAGGTGCTTGCTATTATAACTCATGCCATCCAATATCGTATTTCATTAAATATATTCTGTCCGTTAACCTTGAAAGCATAGTTTAAGTTCATATATTCAGTCATAATAACGCTTAAGCCGGTTATTATGAACTTTTTCTAAACGATTGCCGTTTCTAATTACTGTGGTCATTTCGCTCGGAATGTCCACTACTTCATATGGTCCTCTCCATATGTTCTGAAGCTTTTGGCCTGCACTAGTCGCTACGGCCTTCACTAATACTTGTTCACCCCACATGGGTTTGTAATCATTAGATGATCTGTCGTAAATTTGTTTGCGGTTCTCTTTACTCCTTTTCAGGTTGGCTTGTGCGTTTGCATGTAAATCGTAAAATATTTTCTTCATTTCATGTGTGTATGCATCATATGTCATCTTCTCCACTCCGTTCCGCTTATAGATTGAAGTCGGGATTCGAGCTATCCGTCCGTACAATAATTCGAACGGCGTATACCCTGTGGACGAGTTTACTAATGTATTATATTCAAACGTGAAAAACGGTAACAACTCGTCCCATGTGTGCGGCTTTCCGCCAATAAATTGTCTCAAATACGTTTTTAACTCGCGGTTTGATCTCTCTACCAAGTTAGCTTGTGGATGATACGGGCTAGTAGTAATTTTCTTGATCTTTAAAATTTTGCACACCTCTTTCATCAGTGAGCTCACAAAATTTGCGCCGTTGTCTGTGACTAGTTCCAACGGGGCACCGAATTTACAAATGTAATTTTCTACGAAGGTCTTGGCTACCGTCTGGCTTTCTTGATTCTCCATTGGAGCGACAATTAGGTATCTCGTCAAGTCATCCTGCATGACTAGACCATAACGGTTTCCCATATCGGACTCGGGTAACACTACTATATCCATGTATAATTTCTCGAATGGCTCCGATGCGGTTGTGGTGATCTGCATCGGTATCTTGTTTGATCTTCCAATTTTGTTCTTTTGGCAGGAATCACACTGCCGAACGTAGTTCTCGATATCCCGTTTCATCGTAGCCCACGTAAAAAGTGTGCCAATTCTCTGGCGCATTCGTCGCGCTCCTACGTGCCCTCCTAAGGGTGCATCGTGAAATTCCTTTAAAATTGTTTCCCCTTGATCTGGCGCAATTACTGTACGCTCGCTATTAGCATTATATAGTATTAATTGTTTTTCTAGCTTACCCGCTAGGAACTGAATCATTTGCAGAACCTCCTGCTGCTTGATTTTTCTGAAGGATATTAGGTGAATGACCCCGGCTGCCTTTACTGCCGCGGGGCTCTTATTGAAGCTATTCAAAAATTGAGAAAAAAATTTCCGGCAATCGATTAACGAATTTTCGCTGCCGTCTACTATGAAACCGCCTACTTTCTTGTCTTTAAATTTGAGTACACCATCCTCGACGTAATCTTTTAGTGCTGGTGACAGCTGATACAGTGTCTGAAGTTCTCTGTACGCCGTCCGACTGTTCAAAATGACAAGACGAGCTTCGATATTCCTCTCGTCCAATATTCTCTTCGATACTTCCACCGTCTCACTTGGTATCAGGTCATTTGATAATGCCTGTGAAAAGTCATCATATGAAATGTTGACGAGTTGTTGCTCATCCTTGTCCACAGCGATGTCCGCAATGTCTATGGCACTCAAATCTTGTATTGTGCCGTTCAAATCATCCGGAGCGTTCTTCTGCTGCTCTAGCAGGCGTTTCTGCTGGCGCGGAATCATGGCTATCTGCCTGTGGGGTGAACTTTCTTGCCCCTGACACGTCCCATCTGACAAACGTGACAAAAAATCGGCGACTATATTTTCGCTACCTTGTTTATACCTGATGCTGCATTCCAAACCCTGCAACTTTAGTCTAAATCTTGTCAGCGTTGGAGATGTCTCTTTGAGCCTCCAAATCGCTATAAGTGGTCTGTGGTCCGTGTAAACGATAAACTTTTGACCAAAAATGTAATGTTTGAAATATTCTATGGCCCATACAATCGCCAATAGTTCCTTTTCTATGATATGATATCTGGTCTCTGCACCTACAAGTGCACGACTCGCGAACGCGATCGGCTGGTGCATGGATTTTTCATTCGACAGGACGGCTCCAATAGCATAATTGCTAGCGTCTGTCGTAATAACAAAAGTGTCTTGATAATCTGGCCGGACTAAAACTGGCTCTGTAATCAGCGCGTTTCTAAGGAATTCGAACGCTTCCTGACATTCTTTTCCCCACACAAATTTAGCGTCTTTCTTCAACAAATCATTCAGCGGCTTGCGCTTCTCCGCGATGTTGGGGATAAACTTCCCGTAAAAATTTACTGTTCCCAAAAATGATCTTATACCTTTCACGTTTGTGGGTGGTTTAAGGCTCTGAATGGCCCTAATATTTGCATTGGTGGGTTTTATGCCTTCTTCATTAACGACATGACCCAAATACTCCAGTTCCTTTTTCAAAAACTGACACTTAGACGGTTCTATTTTTAAGTTATGTTTACGCAAGGCTTGTAATACTTTTCGCAAACTATCATTATGGTCAGTGATAGTGTCACCGAAAACTATAATATCATCGCGGTAGACAAATGCTTTTACATCCCCTATCTCAAAAAGAACAGTATTCATAAGTTTTTGGAATGTTGAGGAACTGTTCTTTAACCCCATCGGCATTCGTGTAAATTCGAAGTGGCCTTTGGGAGTGGAAAACGCCGTTTTAGCCGCATCTCGGCGGTCGATCGGGACTTGATAGAAACCCGAATTTAAATCAATTGAGGAGAAATATTTTGCTCCTCCAACATTATCCAATATCTCATTTATAAGAGGTATTGGGTATACAAACGGCTTGGTAACTTCGTTCAATGATCTAAAGTCTACCACAATTCTGTATCTTTTATTACCGTCAGCATCCGGTTTTTTTGGTACACATAATACCGGTGCATTCCAGGGACTAGTGCTGGGCCTAATAATTCCCTGCACCCTCATTTCCTCGATTTCTTTATTATTGTGTCGTTTCGTGGCCTCCGGAAATCTATATTGCCGTTTATTAATAGGCACCTCCGATGAAGTTTCTATCGTGTGTACGGCGGCGTCAGTAGTAGTTAACTTGTCGCCCTCGAAAAAGAATATATCCGCATAGCTTTCGACCATATTCTTCACTGTCCTGAATTCTCTATCAGGCAAGTGCGCCAAATTCAGCACTTGCCGTAGTTTTTCAATTCTTGCATTTCCTTTTGACTCTGGTGTTAGTTTATGTTCTAATAGGTCATAATCTAGCCTAGAGTTAAGATCTAACTCGGTCATTATCGTATTTTCCCTGTCACGAGGTGTGTCCTTCGGCCCCTCATACGTATGGGGTATTTCTCCCCCTATGTTGGGACCCTCTCTAGGTTCCACGCAGGCTGTGGCATTCTCATTAACGATGTTGTTTCTTAGTTGGCTTTGCACCATGACTCTATTTCTGGCCGCTAAAAACACATGCCGACTAAGGGCTTCCTCTCTAGGCACGCTCCATGGGCCCAAACTATCCGGACCCCTATTGCCGTGTTTTTTAAACACAATATAGTCGAAGTTATTCCCTATCTGGAGGGTGTGTTTTTTTCAAAAATTCTACCCCGAATGCCGTCCGCCGGTAAACCGTTCATCAGGTGAAACTCTGCCGGAATCAAAAAGTTCCCGACTAATAAATCCAGGATAACCGTTCCTAAGGTTCGCACGATCCCGCGACCAATGCCCTCAAAAGTGTTTGTGTCTTGTCTGTTTACATGCACATTCAATTTCTCTGCAACATGCATGCTTAACATATTCGCGCACGCGCCTGTGTCCAAAATCAAGTCCAGCGTTTGCTGCACATTTTGTTTTGCCAGCAATGTAATCATAAGCCGCCGGCTGGTGTCAAAGTAGACTCGCTTCGCCACACAGGCACTATTGTCCCGTATGTGGTTACATGCTGTTCTCCAGTCCGTTATCTCTATGTGGCTGGGCTCGTCAGTGATTCTCCGCCAATCGACGTCCTGACATAGTTCCGCGAAATCATCGCTAAAGTATTCTTTCGCAAACGGGTCCTTTATCCCATGATTTTCGTTCCCCGAGTTCTTCGCCCCTCCATTGGGCTGATTTATACTTAACACATATTGTGAACAACCGTGCGTCTCATCGTCACTCCACCTGGAATAATTTGGAAAAATATCGTGCTCATTCCCAACATTGGGAGTAATGTTCTCGACCGGTTTGTTAAATTTGTTCCTTACAAAATTATTCCTATTCATCGGTCGGGGTGCCCGGCTGGCGTTGCCGTCGGGCCCCCAGCGACCTAGTTTTTTGATTGTTGGTAGCGCTCGTAGCCTCGGCTTCGAAATTGGCGATTGTACGCATCATTATATCTACCATTATTATTATTGTAATTTCCGCGCCCGGGCGATCTTCCTCTATTGTTGCCGTAATTAAAACCATCATCATGGTGGTGATACTGGCGGTCATTATATCGATTGTTGTCATACCCATCATTATTGTAACTATTTCGATTGCTTTGCTGGTTGTTATTCCGAGCGGCAACCCGCCAATCTTGCGATTCGGTTTGGTGTATGTACCCGTTCCAACGCGCTCCCTGTGAACCTCGGTAGCGATCGTTATTATTATGTTGGTTGGTTTGGTTGCTGCCAAGGTTTTTACCCTGATTAGACCACCCGCTCCTGACTGGCTTCCGTAGTTCCCGTTATTTTGTTGTCGCTCGTTTCCCCTATAAGCGTTTTCCCTGTAGTTACGATTGTTATTGTAATTGTAGTTGTTGGTGCTGCTGCTGTTCCCACCTGGCTGCTGTCTGTAATCTTGGGCCTCGTTATTTCGTGTATAATTGATCTGCCGCTGGCGATTGCTAAATCGCTCATTGCCCCTGTTCTGCGAGCTCCCGGCTCCGTTGAAACCATCCCGGCCTCCTCCTTGGGTGTTACTACCTGTCCCATTCGGTTGCCAGCGCCTACCGCCTCTCTCTTTCTCTTGCTCCAGTAGATCCAAACAGCGTAGTCTGTTTTCTACATCCGCGAGTTGTTCGCATTCCTCCCCTCGTTCCTCCAGTAGGTCCAGCAGCTCGTCTAAGCTCAATTTCTTGTTTCCTCCCGCCATTAACTTCAGATGTGAATTCCGCAAACCCCCAATAAAATGAATCCTGAGGCTTCTTTCCATTGCAGAACCCGCTGTACCCTCCTGGTTCTTTTCAAATGTATCCAGCAATTCTTTTATCTCTATCGTTCTCCTTTTATATGCGCTGTAATCTTCGCTCAGTTCCTGTCGTAGCGTTTCGATCCGTTTTATTACCGACTCGATGTTCTCAATGGAACCGAATTCTTTGATCAAGTTGCGTTTGACCTCTGGCCAGCTCTCCGCCTTGATCCGAGGCAAAACTGCCGCTGCTTTGCCTTTTAGTTTTAGTAGGACTACATAAATTAGTGCACTGTGTGACCCGTTTTCTGGGATTTCGTCTGCAAAATGCTGAACATGGTATAGGAACGCTTCCAGTTCATCTTTGTGTCCCTTGAATTCTGGGATGCATTGCAGTGCATCCGCCTTCGGGAAAACGTAATCTGCCGCTCGGCTCATATTTATTTTATTTAGTTGTTTCCCGATAATAAAACTGCTTCTACAGAATATGTTTTTTAAATTTTCGATATGATCCCCAAAACTGGGTGTGTCTTGAATTTCTACCTCGCTGATTTGGAGGCTTTTTTTAACAAATTCTTCTTCTAATTTTTCTAATTGTTCAAGTGCGCTTGCGCGGTTTCCGCGCTCTCCGTCGTGCTTCTCCTCCCTTGATTCCTGAGTTTCTACAAGGGTCGATGAAAGCGGGGGATCTTTAAAAATCACCGATCGCTCTAAGTTCGCCAACTGATCTTCTGCAAGATCTGATGTCTCAAACTCAAGACAATTTTCTGATAATCTTCTATTTCTGTTTGGTTCAGGAACAATCGCCGAGTTATTTAAGATTTTCAATGCCAGACACACTTTCGATTGAACAAGTGTGTACTGATCTGTTAATCTATTCCAATGTTCTGGCGTTAAATTCGAATTTTCATACTCTTTTAAAATTTCCGAAAAGTCGTTTAAAGCGTCGCTTAATAATTTTCTTCTATTAGCGACTGCCGCCCGCGTTCTCGGCCGGTTTATGTTATTGCTCAGATTATGGTACTCCTGGTAGACATAATCCTTAAGCTCTTTTTATATTTATGGTCATAACCGTCTAACACCTATTCTGCTTTTGCAATATGCCGCATAATAATAAAAAAAAAAAGGAAATGACTCACTCACCCGAGTATCCTTGGCACAGGGCCGGTCATCGTCGTTGACTTCAATTTCCACTACGTAACTTCGGCACCTTCTTAATACGACAATTCACTATATCGAATATCTGCCAACGTCGAAACTGACACTTACATGAACAAACGATCGCACTTTACAAGTCGTCTTCAGCAGCAAAACACAGCACCTTTTCCCCGCATACGAATGTCACTCGCTTGGGTTTGCCACCAACTCAGTTCACACCAGCTGAAATGCACGATCACCAAAAGAAAGACACACACGAGCCTCCCCAACCGTACGAATGGCTACGATCGCGTTTTAAATGACACTGAATGGGTCCTCTCGGTTTTCATACTCACTCAGTCAGAACTGGCGTTTTGTTTTTCTTTCTTCGCTGTCACCACATGTGTAGGTATACCTATTTCCTGGGTATAACCTACCAGGACTTTCTCCAGAAAACCCTGTACGCGCAATTGGCGCGGAATTAATACACACAGATTAACGTGGACTAACTGACTTTATTTTCGTACATCACTACCTAAATATACCCTACCGGTAACTCAGAGAGAGAGACTTTCTCCACTCTCTGTTTACCTTACTAATCTCTTAACCTAATCTAGTACTGCTAAAGTACAGGCGGCGTTTTGTTTATAACACAAAACTTGTTTATTTTGGTTGAGTTTGTTTGCCGGTGGCACAGCAGAAGGCTGCGCGAAGTTCTTTGCCACCTGTGGCATAATCTGTTGATACATAGAGTGTTGACAGAGCCGTTCGCGGTCCTCTGTCAAGGGAACCAAATGTTTCGCCTGACTAAAGCATAGCAGAAGGCTATGCCCTCCTAGGGACAAAATTTAATTTTAATTATAAGGCTCGTGACGGAGCATTGGGTTCTTCGCAGGGTGTGACGTCACAAGGAATCCATCTACAATTGATTTGGTACTAACAAATCAAAGTCATTCATGCAGTGATTTATTAACTCATGCTGACTTTGATTCTGATCATCTTCCCATAACATTTTCTATTCCCCATGAAACTATTTTAAATCCCACTAGATCTGTGTTAAATTATCTCAAGACTAATTGGGTTAGATATCGTTCTACGATCGAAGAAAATTTGAATGATGATATTATTTTACAAAATAGTGCTGACATTGACAGAGCATTAGATAATTTTAGCAGCTTAATACTCAATGCCCGGAATTTATCAGTTCCTAAGGCTCGAGTGAAATTTAATGCACCAATTATTGACAGTGAACTTCAACTTCTTATACGTTTGAAGATCATACGAAGACGTCAATACCAAAGATCTCGTGATCCTGCTTTGAAAATTATTTTTCAAGAATTACAAGAGGAAATTAAACATAGATTCACTCTCTTGCGAAATGAGAATTTCATGAGAGAAGTTGAACAACTAAAACCTTGTTCAAAACCTTTCTGGAAGCTTTCGAAGGTTCTTAAGAAACCTTCGAAGCCCATTCCAGTCCTTAAAGATGGTGATTACATTTTTCTAACGAATGAACAAAAATCTCAAAAACTTGCTCAGCAGTTTGAGAGTGTTCATAACTCCAATTTGAACGTAGTAAGTCCTATTGAAAATGAAGTAAATCAAAAGTATGATCAGATCACCACCCAAGAATTTCTTTCTGAAGAGGTATTGAAAACAAACTTGAATGAGGTGCGAACTATTCCCAAAAAATTCAAAAACGTGAAAGCACCAGGAGATGATGGGATTTTCTATATCCTCATCAAAAGACTTCCCGAAAACTCTCTAAATTTCTTGGTAAAAATTTTTAACAGATGCTTTGCACTAGCACATTTTCATACGAAATGGAAAAATGTCAAAGTCACTCCAATTTTAAAACCCGAAAAGCATCCAGCTGAGGCTTCAAGTTATCGACCAATTAGTTTACTTTCCTCTATTAGCAAACTTTTTGAAAGAATAATTCTCAGAATGATAACACATATTAATGAGAACTCATTTTTTACAAATGAGCAGTTTTGTTTTCGCCATGGGCATTCCACTACTCATCAATTACTTAGAGTAACAAATATGATTCGAACTAATTAGTCTGAAGGCTATTCGACTGGAGCAGCTCTACTAGATATAGAGAAGGCATTCGACAGTGTTTGGCATAAAGGTTTGATAGCTAAAATGTCAAATTTCAGTTTTCCGCTTTACCTTACAAAAATGATACAAAGTTATTTAACTGACCGCACTCTTCAGGTTAACTATCTAAATGGTAAATCTAATAGATTGCCTGTTAGACCTGGTGTGCCTCAGGGGAGTATCTTGGGCCCAATCTTATATAACATTTTTACTTCTGATCTTCCTGATTTACCACCAGGTTGTCGGAAATCTCTGTTTTGTGACGATACAAGCATTTCCGCAAAAGGAAAAAGCTTTCGTGTTATATGCAGTCGGCTACAAAAAAGTTTAGATATATTTTCTTCATACTTGCAGAAATGGTAGATTTCCCCTAATGCTTCTAAAACACAGTTAATTATTTTTCCTAATAAGCCAAGAGTTTAATTTCTCAAACCCATCCATAACCACGTTATTAAGATGAACGGTGTGGTCTTAAATTGGTCTGATCAAGTTAAACACTTAGGGCTAATTTATTATAAGAATCTTACTTTCAAGAAGCGCATTGAAAATATCCAGTCAAAGTGCAATAAGTATATCCTCTTATCAACAGGAATTCTAGAGTTTGTCTCAAGAATAAACTGTTAATTTACAAACAAATATTTAGGCCAGCAATGTTATATGCAGTTCCCATCTGGACAAGTTGTTGTACAACCAGGAAGAAGACATTTCAAAGGATTCAGAATAAACTTTTGAAAATGATTTTTAAGCGTCCTCCCTGGTTTAGCACGAACGAGCTACATAGGCTCACTAATGTAGAAACATTAGAAAATATGTCAAGCCAAATTATCAACAAATTCCGACAAAAATCGTTGCAATCCTCAATTGCAACGATTAGCTCACTTTATAGTCAGTAAGATAGTTTTAAGTTTTTTTTTTAATTTTGTTTATTTCCTTTTTTTCCTTGACAAGTAGGTTTAATAACTTTCCTACAATTACATTAACTTAACTACGAAAGCTAAAAACATTCAATAATATAAAAAAGCGTACAAAATATATATATATATATATATATATATATATATATATATATATATATATATATATATATATATATATATATATATATATATATATATATGTATATATATATATATATATATATATATATATATATATATATATATATATATGTATATATATATATATATATATATATATATATATATATATATATATATATATATATATATATATATATATATATATATATATATATATATATATATATATATATATATATATATATATATATATATATATATATATATATATATATATATATATATATATATATGCATTCGTTGTTTTGCTTTCGTCTCGATTAGACGCAAATTGTTCATCTCCGTTTGAGTTTGCAAAATAACAATTCACGAGTTATCGTACGGGTGTTTTTTTGTCGATTAGTTCTTGTGCTGCGCGATAACAATAGCCGGTAGTTTATCGGCAGAAACATCTTCTGCACACTGGTAGGGGCAGGCTACCCCGCCAGTGATACGATACGCAGCTGATATATCAGCAAGAATAATTCTCCCGCACCGCTGTTACCCCGCTAGCAGCACGGACCACCATACGATCGAGCGAGTGGAAGTCAACTACAAGTGGCATCTACAAGGTCGCGTGTAGGATACGGCCACTGTGTCACAACACGAAGCTGGATCGTCATTGTTTGTTCTGCGGAGACGCTCGATTAATCCTACTATCAGCCGTGAGGTCGTGACTTAGACGTATAGTATTATTATTATTGTTATTATTATAATTATTATTACTATAATTATTATTTGTATTATTATTATTACTATTATTATTATTATTATTGTTATTATTATTATTATTACTATTGTTATTAGTATTAGTATTACTGCCTTTTTTTTTATTTTGATCCATTGTAGTTTGAGAAATTGTTTTTAAAATTAAATAGCAACTACTTGACCCCCCCCCCCCACATTCGAATATTTATCGTTTGTGTGCGGTAGAGCGTAACGCTCCCGCAAAATGGACGACATGCAGGTGCAACTATTCCTGGATGTGGAAACAACTGGGGAAGAGATTGAGATCTCCCCCATCAATTCCCCTCTACCTTCCCCGCTACCTAGCCCCGTACCAAGGGTACCGGCAACACGGGTGAAAGCTTACCCAGATGCTTCGAAAGGTCCGTTCGTAGTTTACTTCAGGCCCATAAAGAAGCCTCTAAATATAATTCAAATCGGCAAGGACCTGGCAAAACAGTTTTCGGACGTAACCGAAATTACAAAGGTTAGACCGAACAAACTGCGAGTTGTTGTGAGTAGCTTGAAGCAAGCAAACGCAATTGCTAGCTACGAGCTCTTCACGAGAGAGTACCGCGTGTACATCCCTGCCAAGGACGTGGAGATCGACGGTGTGGTTACCGAAGGAAGCCTCACGGTCGATGACATTTTGCGTCACGAGGTTGGCTGCTTCAAGAACCACCTGATTCAAGATGTAAAGATACTGGATGTCAAGCAATTGCATTCAGTATCCATCGAAGAAGGGAAGAAGAAATTCTTCCTTTCGGATTCCTTCCGTGTAACATTCGCCGGATCCGCACTGCCGAACTACATCTCTTTGGACAGGGTTCGTCTGCCTGTACGCCTGTTCGTACCGCGGGTCATGCATTGCCAAAACTGCAAGCAGTTAGGTCATACAGCCACCTACTGCTGCAACAAGGCACGCTGCAGCAAGTGCGGAGGCAATCATGCTGAGACCGCTTGCAGTGAGGATACTGAAAAGTGTCTTTACTGCGAGAGAACTCGGCATGACCTTTCGGCGTGTCCCGCGTACAAACAGCGCGAGGAAAAAATAAAGCGTTCCCTCAAGGAACGATCAAAGCGCTCTTTCGCAGAAATGCTGAAGAGTGCTGAGCCACCCTCGACAGGAAACATCTTTTCCTTTTTGCCAACCGATGAGGGTACATCTGACGATCCCGTCGAAGGGTGTTCTTATGCCTTGCCAGAAGGATCTAGGAAGAGGAGAATGATCAACTCTCCTAATCTTTCTCGCAAAGGTCGCAAGATAACCCCTAGCGGAATGACCAATAAGCCAACACAAAAAGGAAGCGGTGAAGAAAAACCGAAGCAAGTACCTCCCGGTTTTAATTTTAAATCAAACCAGGAGTACCCACCGCTTCCTGGGGCACCAAAAACCCCTCGTGCACCCATTTCTCGATCAGAAGATAAAAAAGAAACAGGGTTCATAAAATTTTCTGATATTGTGGACTGGATATTTAAAACATTCAACATACCAGATCCCCTACAAAATATTCTTCTTGCCCTTCTTCCTACAGTGAAAACCTTTTTGATGCAACTAGCAGCAACCTGCCCCTCATTTCAGCTATCATATCTTTCGATGACTAATACGGCGAAAGAGGTTAGGAATTTTATCACTGTATTACAGTGGAATTGCAGAAGTATCATCCCCAAATTCGATCTATTTTCTCATTTAATAAATACATACAATTGTGACGCATTTGCGCTCTGTGAAACCTTTCTCAATTCAAACGATCAACTCAATTTCCACGATTTTAACATTATTCGTCGAGATCGAGACTCACACGGTGGAGGGGTACTTTTAGGGATTAAAAAGTGCTATTCCTTCTTCCGAATCGACCTCCCCTCGATCTCGAATATTGAAGTCGTTGCCATTCAAACGAATATGAATGGAAAAGACCTATGCCTTGTTTCGTTATATATGCCTCCATCCGCGCGGATTGAACAGAAGCATCTCACTGATATAGCAGAGTTGCTTCCCGCGCCTTTTTTGATATTGGGAGATTTTAATTCTCACTGTTCGCTATGGGGGTCGCTGTACGACGACAACCGATCTTCTTTAATCTGTAACTTGATCGACGACTTCAATATGACAGTTTTGAATACTGGGGAAGCGACACGTGTACCTAATCCTCCAGCACGTGAAAGCGTGCTTGACCTATCCCTTTGCTCGACATCACTAGCGTTAGATTGCCGGTGGAAAGTAATCAACGATCGTTATATCAATTGCTAATGGTTCAACTCCCCCGAACCCAATCAATATTTCCTACGACCTTACACGTAATATTGATTGGAAGTGTTATGAGTCTATTATAGCGCAATCTATCGAGACTCACGAGGAACTTCCTCCGGAGGAAGAATACGCGTTCTTAGCTGGCTTGATAATCGACGCCGTGGCTCAAGCTCAGACGAAACCGATACCCGGGGTAACGATTAGACAGCGCCCTCCCAACAAATGGTGGGACAAAGAGTGCTCTGAGCTGTACGCGTGAAGGTCCGCGGCGTATAAGGACTACCGGGAGTACGGCACTGTCAACCTGCTTCGAAAGTACGAGGCACTGGGCAGGCAGATGAAGAGCTTAGTAAAGGCGAAAAAACGCGGGTACTGGCGGCGGTTCGTAAACGCGTTGTCCAGGGAAACAGCGATGAGCACTCTTTGGGATACCGCCAGGCGCATGCGGAACCGTGACGTTTCGAATGAAAGCGAGGAGTATTCAGATCGCTGGATACTTGATTTTGCCAGAAAGATCTGTCCAGACTCTGTACCGGAACAGAAAACCTTTCGCGACGCGTTATTAGTAACTACGGAAGAGCCTCCATTTTCGATGTTGGAATTTTCAATGGCTCTCCTGTCGTGCAACAATTAGGCTCCAGGGTTAGATAGAATAAAATTCAACCTGTTGAAGAATCTACCCGACTCTGCAAAAAGACGCTTGTTGAATTTGTTCAATTTGTGCGATGCTCTCTTGCCTCCGGAAATTAATGGAGAAAATGATCCTCTTACGGTTAGACAAATGGGTCGAAACAAACGGGTTACTTTCAGATACTCAATTTGGCTTTCGCCGGGGCAAAGGGACGAACGATTGCCTAGCGTTGCTTTCTACTGAAATTCAACTAGCCTTTGCTCGAAAAGAGCAAATGGCTTCTGCGTTCATGGATATTAAGGGGGCTTTTGACTCTGTCTCTGTAGAAGTTTTAAGCGCGAAACTTCATTCGCAGGGACTCTCACCAAATTTGAATAACGTTTTGCTCAATTTGTTGTCAGAAAAGCATATGTATTTCTCACATGGCGATTCGACAACTTCCCGAATTAGTTACATGGGCCTCCCCCAGGGCTCATGTTTAAGTCCTCTCTTATATAATTTTTACGTCAATGACATCGATGAATGTCTTGCAAATTCATGCACGCTAAGGCAACTTGCAGACGATAGCGTTGTATCCATTACTGGTGGCAAGGCTAGCGATCTGCAAGGACCATTGCAAGATACCTTAGACAATTTGTCTGAATGGGCTCTTAAGCTGGGTATCGAATTCTCTCCGGAGAAAACTGAGCTGGTCGTTTTTTCTAGAAAGCATAACCCAGCTCAGCTGCAGCTCCTACTAACGGGTAAAACGATCTCTCAGGTTTTAGTCGCTAAATATCTCGGGGTCTGGTTCGACTCCAAATGCACCTGGGCTTGTCATATTAGGTATCTGACACAAAAATGCCAACAGAGGATTAATTTTCTTCGTACGATTACCGGAACTTGGTGGGGTGCTCACCCAGGAGACCTTCTAAGGCTTTACCAAACAACGATATTGTCAGTTCTTGAGTACGGCTGTTTCTGCTTTCGCTCCGCCGCGAACACGTACATTATAAAATTAGAGAGAATACAATATCGTTGTTTGCGTATTGCCTTGGGTTGCATGCAGTCGACCCATACGGTGAGTCTTGAAGTGTTAGCGGGTATTCTTCCGTTGAAACATCGTTTTTGGAATCTCTCTTACCGGTTGCTAATTCGATGCACAGTTATGAACCCATTAGTAATTAAAAATTTCGAGAGGTTGGTCGACCTTCAATCTCAATCCAGATTTATGACTTTATAATTTGACTATATGGCTCAAGACATTAATCCTTCTTCATACGATTCCTCCAATGTCGCACTTTTAGCTACTTCTAATAATGCTATATTCTTCGACACCACCATAAAACAAGACATTTCTGGTATCCCGGATCAATTGCGACCCCAAGAGATCCCTAAGATTTTTTCCAATAAGTTTAAACATGTTAGTTATGATAAAAGGTTTTTCACTGACGGATCTAATCTAGATGAGTCCACTGGCTTCGGTGTTTTCCACGAAAATTTTACCGCCTCCTACAAACTCGATGCTCCTGCTTCCGTGTACGTCGCAGAACTTGCTGCTATTCAGTACTCTCTTGGAATCATCGAAACCCTACCCATAGACCACTTCTTCATCTTCACAGATAGTCTCAGTGCCATTGAGGCTCTGGCGATGGCTACCATGACATCGAGCATGTTGTTTGGTCGTGTACCGAATACTGTGGTGTTAGGTCTGAGCTTATAGGTTCCCTTCGGGCCCGAGGAAAACAACCGAACGTACCCGTTAGAGACATTCTGGGAAGCGGTGATCTCCAGTACATGATACAGCTATACGTGTTCATAAAACACGCTGGTATTAAAATATGAAACTCTTCTATCTATTTGTTAGATTACCATTCCCGCTACACGCTGAAAGAAGATGATACACTAAGCTGGAGACACTCAAACGAAGACTCGGCATCTTTATGTTCACGCAGACACCTCAGTCCAAACTGCTCAAATAGAACATCACTGCTTAGCCATGTACAAATAAATAAATAGTATAACTCAATATAGTTAAAATCAAAATTGTAACTCCCCTCCTCTCACCTTAAATCCCCACTAGCTCGTAGTCGGCCGCGAGAATAAAGAAAAGGCCTCCCTCTTTTCCCTGCTAATTTAGAATTTAAAAAAAATGTACTTGGCTCAGTTAAACATAAATTGTATCGTGCCGTGTCAAATAAACTATTAAAAAAAAAAAAAAAAAAAAGAAAATATATATATATATATATATATATATATATATATATATATATATATATATATATATATATATATATATATATATATATATATATATATATATATATATATATATATATATATATATATATATATATATATATATATATATATATATGTGTTGAAATGTCACCATAGTGTTGAAATGTCACCATTTGTGGCAGAACACAATATTAATTCTGAATAGATATTAGTACATAAATAAATCATTACAAACATCCCCCCCCCCCTATTAAAAAAAAACCAGAAGTGTTTACCAGAGAAGAGCAGGTCGCGTCATTTCCCACATCTCTAGGTTGAACAAAATCGCCAGCAACGGTCCTCTGATGAGTAAGTCAATTGCGTTGGAGACACGAGTGCCTAGATGAGCACGCAATGCATTGTGAAGTAGGAAGGTTTGCATGTTCGCTGATCACCTGAGGTTGAGAAAGTGGAAACGCGTCGTTTGCCGGGCATGGGTTTAGAGTTTCGCCTCTTCGAAATTGAATCGTTGGAGTGAAGTTAGCTTGAGGTCTGGAGAATTGGTCTTTCGCTGCTGCAAGAAGCACTCTGTCAGGTGGTAACAGTTGATTAGCATGGAAACGATTAGTGTTTGTGTGTTGATGATCATTGTAGGAGTTGGTGACATTATTCTGTTGTCTGTTGACCATGTTATAGTTGGGGATATTGTTATTATTCAAAAAACTGTTGTTGACGTGACGGTTGGGGTTGGTATATCTACGGTTACTATTGGTGTTGAAGTTATTGTTCTGTCCTCTATGATAGTTGTTGTTGTTGCTGTTGTTGTTGTTATTGTTGCTATAGACGTATTTTCTGTTCAGTGAATTGCTGCTCCTAGATGCTCGATATCGTTGTCGTGAAGGTTTTTGCCTATTTCGCCATGCTCTGAATCGTATTCTATGCTGTTCTTCACGACGCTTCGTCTTTCCGTCAAAGGATCGCCAGTCAGCTTTCTAACGCTTTGTTGATCTAATTGAACGCCATTCCGAATGTTCACAATCATTCAGTGAAACTGGTGAGGTGGAAAGCGGAGCTTTTTTCTGTATTGTGTCAAACTTCTTAGATAACGATTTCAGCTCGTCCAAAATATTTAGCTTGATATTTGGATCGTCATAAGGGCTTTGTTTGCCAAGCTGTTTTATTTCGTTTTTTATTTCTTTTCGCAATTCAATCGTAGTAAGGTCAACCAGCGAAGTTAAATGATTCCTTAGTGAAGAAATTGCACACTATATACTGTGGTTTTTGTTAATGGTGGCTAACTCATGCTTAAGATTACTAAGCAGCGTTTCTTGATTATTTGATTATTTATTTCTTTTCGCAATTCAATCGTAGTAAGGTCAACCAGCGAAGTTAAATGATTCCTTAGTGAAGAAATTGCACACTATACACTGTGGTTTTTGTTAATGGTGGCTAACTCATGCTTAAGATTACTAAGCAGCGTTTCTTGATTATTAATATCTTCCGTTGCAGTATACGGTTGGTTCGGCTGGTTTGAATATTGGAGTTTGAATTTATGCACCACCTGTGAGTTTAAATCAATCTGAGCCGCTTTTGCTGTTCGGTCAGCTCTTTCAACTCAAACGTCATCGTTACTGAAGATTGGCATGGGCCGTAGCATGGTAGCAGGTACGATGTTGGGTCGGCAGTTCTTTTGTTCGATGTTGAGTCAGCAGTTCTTTTGTCAGCAGCTCTTGTAACGCGATTTGAGCCACGGTTAGGCGGTAACCCCAAACAGGAGGGGTGAAATTTACGACTGCACCTAACGCACGACCACAGCTCTTCGGTGGTAGGGTCGACACAAACTTCGCAACGTTCGCTCATGTTTGGCATAAATAAAATAAAAACAAACTTCGCGCAAACAAAATAAGTCTTATGAGACTTATACACGCCGGGAGCGGCTATAAAACACGTCCGAACTGGTTGACGGTTACTGGTGAAAAAAGCAGTAGCAACCTATGGGGTAACTAGGCCTTTCATTTGCTATTAATTCCATGAAAATCGGTCCAGCCATCTCTGAGAAAAGTGAGTGAGAAAAAAAGTTGCACATACACACACACAAACACACATACAAACATACAGAAAATGCTCAGTTCGTCGAACTCAATCGAGATATATATAACATTCGGCCATTGGGACCACTTTTATACCTTTGGTTTTGCCAGTGATTGCTGTACCTTTCTAAGAGAAAGGCAAAAAAAAGAAATGAATCAATGTTATATTATTTAAAATACATATACTAGAAATAGACTAACCCTACCTCGTGGAGAGAAATCTGTTTTCACATCGAAAAGTGGCATTCAAACTCATATTACTCAGCAATCGCCTGCATAATTGGCACAAACAATATTGCATGTTAAAGATCAGTCTGTTCTCTAACTGCTTAGAATATTTTCATCGTTAGAAATTTCAAGTATAGTTGTTAAACTGTTATCAAAGTTTATATGTCAGGTGATGCCATATGACATTACCCGCGGGGAATGGGTTAAGAGAATAAGCTCGAAACAACAACCACAATGAAGCTGAAATTTGAACTGCACATTTGAAGGCAACCAACCTTACGTGACTGCCGCGGAAGGACACGATTTTTCACGCCCCGTAGGATTTATAGATAAGGTAGCAACATGTTACGGTTAACGAACAACACACTGAAGCTACCTGCTGGATTACGCTTTCCTCCGCATCGACATAAGCAACCAAACCGATACTCTTATCTTTTTACCGTTTGTTTACCGGTGCGTCCGTAAGGCAGCACACCGAAGGTAAAATACTACGAACAATCCAGATATAAATACGGAACGAAATAATCGGCATGGACCTAGGCGTAAGAAAAAGGACAACGATTATTGGAATCTCGGTACTTGGAATGTAAGGACTCTACTCGAACCGGCACATTGCAGGTATCCTGGCTAGAGAGCTGCAGAAGGTGATTGTGGAGGTTGCTGCCATACAGGCGGGGGAGAATGCGAATTCCGGGCAATAGATCCTTTTGAGGGCACTTCATTCAAGTACCACATCTACTATAGTGGCTGCGTGAAAGCAGAAAGGGGAGTCGGTTTCGTGCTCGTAGGGAAACAGATGAAGCGTGTCATTAGATGGGGGCCGATCAGTGACCGTATATGCGTGTTGAGAATTTGCCCTTAATTGTTTAACTACAGCCTAATAAATGTGTACGCACCGACCAACCATAAACCCGATGAAGAGGAGGAGGAGTTCTATTATTATTATTATTATTATTATTATTATTGTTATTATTATTATTATTATTATTGTTATTGTTATTGTTATTGTTATTGTTATTGTTATTGTTATTGTTATTGTTATTGTTATTGTTATTGTTATTGTTATTGTTATTGTTATTGTTATTGTTATTGTTATTGTTATTGTTATTGTTATTGTTATTGTTATTGTTATTGTTATTGTTATTGTTATTGTTATTGTTATTGTTATTGTTATTGTTATTGTTATTGTTATTGTTATTGTTATTGTTATTGTTATTGTTATTGTTATTGTTATTGTTATTGTTATTGTTATTGTTATTGTTATTGTTATTGTTATTGTTATTGTTATTGTTATTGTTATTGTTATTGTTATTGTTATTGTTATTGTTATTGTTATTGTTATTGTTATTGTTATTGTTATTGTTATTGTTATTGTTATTGTTATTGTTATTGTTATTGTTATTGTTATTGTTATTGTTATTGTTATTGTTATTGTTATTGTTATTGTTATTGTTATTGTTATTGTTATTGTTATTGTTATTGTTATTGTTATTGTTATTGTTATTGTTATTGTTATTGTTATTGTTATTGTTATTGTTATTGTTATTGTTATTGTTATTGTTATTGTTATTGTTATTGTTATTGTTATTGTTATTGTTATTGTTATTGTTATTGTTATTGTTATTGTTATTGTTATTGTTATTGTTATTGTTATTGTTATTGTTATTGTTATTGTTATTGTTATTGTTATTGTTATTGTTATTGTTATTGTTATTGTTATTGTTATTGTTATTGTTATTGTTATTGTTATTGTTATTGTTATTGTTATTGTTATTGTTATTGTTATTGTTATTGTTATTGTTATTGTTATTGTTATTGTTATTGTTATTGTTATTGTTATTGTTATTGTTATTGTTATTGTTATTGTTATTGTTATTGTTATTGTTATTGTTATTGTTATTGTTATTGTTATTGTTATTGTTATTGTTATTGTTATTGTTATTGTTATTGTTATTGTTATTGTTATTGTTATTGTTATTGTTATTGTTATTGTTATTGTTATTGTTATTGTTATTGTTATTGTTATTGTTATTGTTATTGTTATTGTTTGTAAGCTGAAACCTTACGAGGATAACACGATCCTCCAAATTTTAATGACTTTCCAAACGGACCCAGAAAACATATTTCCACGGGCCGGATAGTCAAACATCTTCCAAATTATCCCCACGACAAGTGTTGCATATGACATTAGCCATACGCAAACCACTTCTTTCCCACCAAACTAACCCAATTCCTAAAACCTATGTTATTTAGCAAATCCTTATTCTAACATACGATTTCCCACGACAAGTGTCGCATATGACAACTAGCCATACGCAATCCACTTGAGAATTCTCACCGAGCCAGCCAAATTCCTAAAACCCATGTTTCCTCAATAATTCAAATTTACCACACATTGGGTTCTCATGCATGTACATGCAACCACTGGAAAATTAACCAAGTGCATGTGGATATATGAGAACCAAAGAACCTTTTCGATCCCATATTTGCAACACCTCATAAAACTAACCAAAACATTGCCAGCACAGCCAGCAATGTTTAGATTCCCACGATTCTTTCTCGTCCCACTTTATCCTTTCGAAATAGAACGAGAGCCGCAAGCAGCTAAGACACTAGCGCAACTTGCGGACATCATGAACATGTGCTATTGCCTACACTCAGGCGTAAGGAATAGCCCGGTAGCAGTGTGAGTTTTATAGCAAGCCACACTGTATCAACCAATGACAATTCGATGCTCTGGTCCCGCCTATTTTCATATACATATTACAGACATACATAAACCATGTTACATGTAAAGTAGTATTAGGTAAAAGATAGAGATTGAGAAGTGACTTAGAGTTAAGTAGAGTTTGAATAAATTAATCCCGTTTGGGACATGGTAACAACAAGTCGTGTTTTAGTGAAAACCAAAAAGAAATGCCAGAAGTTCAGATGGCGACCGTGAGTTAGTAACCACAATCTTTGGAGTGAAATCGCGGAAGTGTTAACAAAAAAAAAAAAAAAAAACAGCAAAACGGAAATGAACAATGGAATATGAGCAAGTGTACGCGAGGGTATACAAATATATGCCCAACCTTTATGAACTAAAAGCACGAGAACTTGAAGCAGAAGAAATAGACCTCGAAACATTAAAAAAAGTGTGTGTAATGATCGAACTGATCGAACACAGGCGGCTCACGAAGAACATGTTAATAAAAACCGAAGAGCAAATGATAATGTCCTTCGGCATCAACAATAACGAAGAATGAAAAATGTAAGACAAGCCAAGTGCAGTGCTGGAGAAACTCCAACGAAACATGAAAAACTCGCGAAAATATAACAGTTCAGTGGAATTAAAACACGGACACAGACAACAAAATAGCGACGTGAGGCAGTGAAATGCAAGCCTCAAAGAAAGGTTAGTAAAAAAAAAAAAAAAAAAAAAATTAAGTGCTTGAAAAACCTAATAAAGTGAAAAGTCTACTACACGATTCGTACCTAATGGCATAAAATGGCATAGAAGTTCAGACCTAATGGCATAAAATAGCATAGAAGTGATGATTTATGTGAAGAAAAGCCTAATGGCTTAAAATAGAATAGAAGTGATGATTTATGTGAAGAAAAGCTTTAAAAACAGTCCGTTAAAACACGTTAAATAACAAAAAAAAAAATTATAATAAAAGAAGAACTAAACAATCTGAAATACCCAGTGAGAGAAAAGAACAAAGGGGTTTTTCAGTGCGGACGAAGTGATAACGAACACCGCGAGCAGCAGTGCTAACAGTCCGGTCGAAAATAAATACGCCGCGGGCGCACTGTGCTTAATAGCACTAATCTTAATTTTGATAATCGCGTTTAGGTTGCTACGAAGTGCAACCAAAAATTACATCGAAAAAAAAATAAAGGCAGAAACACGCCTACAAGTCATCAGTGCCTCGACAGTATAAAGGACAATAAAGCAAAAATTAAGTGCAGACTGTTTCAAAAAAAAAAACAATGAAAAACTATATGGAAGATTTTGAAGAATGCTTAGCATTCTATCAAGCGTGGGAAGCGGCTATTGCAGCCAATACACCCATAATAAGAGAAAAATACAAGAACACTAAGGACAAAGAAATCGAAGTGATACTAACTTTTGAAGTGAACGGTCAAGTGCAAAAAAGAAAAACGCGTTTTGAACGACGACCGACCGTAACAGAAGACTTAACCAAAGAATGGTTCGAGTCGTGGAATAAACTCAACATTACACAATGAGAGAAAAAAAAAAATTCAGTTAAGCAGTGACACAATTGGAAAGACAATACAAACAAGTGCACAAAACAATAAAGGCAACTATCTCGCCCATAAGAGATAAACAGTGAAAAAAAAAAAAAAGGGGAAGAACAATTATAAAAATACAACGACAGCTGAAGTAGCAGAAATAACGATTCGGTGGACGTGACCGAACCGGCATCAAAGACAACAAGCTTGTATCCAGCAGCAACACAGGTGACAGCAGCAGAAGCATCGCCACGGAAACAACAAGTAACCACACTTATATCAAAACAAATTTATATATATATATATATATATATATATATATATATATATATATATATATATATATATATATATATATATATATATATATATATATATATATATATATATATATATATATATATATATATATATATATATATATATATATATATATATATATATATATATATATATATATATATATATATATATATATATATATATATATATATATATATATATATATATATATATATATATATATATATATATATATATATATATATATATATATATATATATATATGTACACTTAATTATACAATATTACAATGTTTATATAGGTAAAACCAGTGTACAAATCAAATTTTTTTTTATTATACAAATTATACACAAAAAAAAAATTTTTTTTTTAGAAAGATATTACAAATAAATGTAACATAACATAATAGCATATGCACTTTAAAAAGCAAGAGCCTAAATGTCAAAATCATACGAGGATTTAGAGAATTTACATAAATACCTCAAGAAGCTATAAACACAAAGCTCACGGACGAACTTTTATATACCAAAAGACACCTCAGTAACATACTAACAAAAGGGGTGGAAGAATATTTACACGAGAACAACGACAACATCCCCGACAAAGAGTTTAACGCTATCGTGAAAAATACAAGGACTCTAAACTACGAAATCAACAACATAATAGACCTAAAATTACAATACAATAAAAATAACACTACAGACCCAATTACTGGCGGTAGCAGAAGCAATAACCCACCTGCGGGAAATAAAGACAATACAGCAAAAATCCATAACACTAACCCACCAGACGGTAGCAAAAACACCACAGCAAAAATACAAACCACTGACCCACTCCCGGGCAACAGCGGACTAAACAGTAAAGGGCAACAAATAACTAACCCATTAAGGCAAACGACTAACATGACGAACAACGAAACGTTCGACATAAAGCAAGCGACCGCGCTTGTACCAACGTTCGACGGAAGTGCTGATGCACTCAGTTCATTCGTTGACGCTGCCAACCTACTAGCTGAGTTAACACCAGCAGACCAGGTGGCAACGGCTATAAAATTTCTGAAAATTAGATTGGTTGGAAAGGCAAGACAAGGCCTACCAACCAACATACCAACAATTAACGCTTTAATCCTCGACGTCCAGAAAAGATGTAAATCTTAAGAAACACCCGACACGATAATTGCCAAGTTGGGACAAGTGAAATCAAAAAATACGAACGAGCTTTGTGATGACGTGGAAAACCTCACACAAAAACTCAAATTCATGTACATGGAGCAAGGTGTACCCGCTGAAACAGCAAACACTTTAGCTCTAAAATCAGGGTTAAACTCCTTGATAAAAGAAATAAGTAATAGAGAATTAAAAACAATCCTCAAAGCGGGGAAATTTTCAGAAATAGGCGAAGCGGTCCAAAAGGTGCACGAATACACCACGGACGCTGCCATATCATCAGATAATGGGAACACAAATAACGTATTTTCAATACAACATCCTCGGAATCATAACGGATTCAGAGAAATTAGAGCGCCAATCGCTCAATATAATAATTTCCCACCTAGAAACAACCTCTATAGAGGAAGAGGAAATGGTTACGAAAACCATCGTGGAAATTCTAGAAATTTCTACAACAACCCTCAATACAGCAACTACCAGAATTACAGACCGAATAGGGAAATTCAAAGACCACCACAGCAATATTTCAACAACAGAGGGAGAGGAAATTTCTCTAATCGAGGAAATTTCGGAGGCCCTCAACAAAGAAGTAACAGAATGTTTCTGTTACATCCGGAATCGCAGAATAACGAAGCAACCAGCGCTTCACCTCAACAAGAAAACAGAAACCAACAAACAACCGAGAACAGACCACGAAATTTTTTAGGAGAAAATTATACACAATGAGCATCAGCGCGTCAAATTTCGTAAAAATTTACGTGCGGATGGCAAACTCATTGTGTAACTTTATATTAGATACAGGCGCTGACATCAGCGTTATCAAAATTAATAAAATACCACCAACACAACCAGTTGACCCAAACAACAAAATTCAATTGACAGGAATTACAAACCAAACAATAGAGACAATAGCAACCACTACCACACAATTAGACTTCGGAAACGACTTGGTGATAAACCATACGTTTCACGTCGTAGACAGCAATTTTCCTACTGTCACTGATGGCATTTTAGGACGAGATTTCCTCGCTACCAATAGATGCATCATGGACTACGAAAGTTGGCTGTTGAATTTTTCTGTAAATAATACCCCTGTGTCTTTACCAATAGAAGACACAGTGGATAAAAATTATATCATACCAGCAAGATGTGAAGTAATCAAAAAACTACACGATCTTCAAATTAATGAGGACATGATAGTGGTTTCGCAAGAACTAACTCCAGGAGTGTTCTGTGGAAGTTCTATCATATCCCCGAAAACACCTTTTATTAAAATTTTAAATATAACAGAACAAGCTGTACATATACCACTTAAGATTTTGAATTGTAAGATACAACTAGAACCACTGAGCAATTATAAAATATTGGAAAACACGAAAAACCAACACAAAAATAATCAACGTGAACAAGAAATTTTAAAAAATATTAACACTAACAGCATACCGGAATACGCGATAGGAGAATTTAGAAAATTAATTAACAACTATGCGGACATATTTTGTCTACCGCAAGAAGCTTTATCAACTAACAATTTTTATACGCAGAATATAAACCTGACGGACAATGTGCCAGTTTATATCCCAAATTATAAAACAATTCATTGTCAAAAAGACGAAATTACGCGTCAAGTGGACAAAATGTTAAATGAAAAAATTATTGAACCGTCTGTTTCACCATACAACAACCCTATTTTACTAGTGCCAAAGAAAAGTGAAACAAATACGAAGAAATGGCGTTTAGTTGTAGACTTCAGGCAACTAAACAAGAAAATACTAGCCGACAAGTTTCCACTACCAAGAATTGATGCTATACTTGATCAACTCGGTAGAGCTAAATTTTTCAGCACGTTGGATCTGATGTCAGGATTTCATCAGATACCGCTCGATGAAAATTCAAGGAAATACACCTCATTTTCTACACAATCAGGTCATTTCCAATTTACAAGAATGCCATTCGGACTAAATATAAGCCCGAACAGTTTTCAAAGAATGATGACAATTGCGATGGCTGGTTTAACACCAGAAATGGCTTTTGTCTATATTGATGATATAATAGTAACTGGATGCTCAGTGAAACATCATTTGAATAATTTAACAAAGGTATTCGACAGACTACGCGAGTACAATCTTAAATTAAACCCGAGATAATGCAAATTTTTTAGTAACGAAGTAATATATTTGGGACACAAGATATCTGACAAAGGTATTTTGCCAGACAACTCAAAATTCGATGCAATAAAAAATTATCCCATACCAAAGAACAGTGACGAAGTGCGACGATTTGTTGCATTTTGCAACTATTACCGCAAATTCGTTCCAAATTTCGCAGTAATAGCACATCCATTAAATCAATTACTTAAGAAAAAACAACAATTCATTTGGTCAGAGCAATGCCAAAAAGCATTCAATACATTAAAACATTACCTTTTATCACCACAAATACTTCAATTTCCCGACTTTACAAAGACATTCATTTTATCCACAGACGCTTCAGATGTCGGATGTGGAGCAGTTTTGTCGCAAATCACAGATAACGATGAGTTACCTGTAGCCTTCGCGAGTAAAACATTTACCCAAGGTGAACGTAACAAAGCGGTTATTTTAAAAGAGTTAACAGCAATTCATTGGGCTATTAACTACTTCAAATCTTATTTATATGGAAACAAATTCATTGTTAAGACAGACCATAGACCACTTGTATTTCTGTTTGGTATGAAAGACCCAACATCGAAATTGACAAGAATGCGTCTTGATCTGTGTGAATTTGATTTCGAAATACAGTACATCAGAGGGAGGGACAACGTGGGAGCGGACGCGTTATCACGTGTTATCGTTTCCTCTGATGAACTCAAACAAAATTCCATCCTAATGGTGAATACAAGATCTATGACACGAAGTCAAGGATAAAAAATTATACAAAATAAGACGGAGTGCGAGTCCAAGATTGATCACCTTGCGATGTACACTACCGAAAATTTAAGCGATGTTAGAAAGTTAATGAAATTACAAACAAAATTCGAAAATGATTATGTCGAATTTGCAGTATATACAAAAGCGCGAATAATACCAAAGCAAAATGAACAGGTAACCAGTTACCAATTCAAAATACAAAACGGTAATGGAAGTCAAATTGTCAAATTTGCACTTACAAAAATCGAAGAAAATATGAAAAAGATGAAAATAAATAAAATTGCGCTGTCTCGAGACGATGAAATATTTAAATATGTACCCATGGAAGTACTCAAAGAAATGAGTAATAAAGCATTAAAGAATATGCAAATAATAATTTATAAACCAGCAATATTCATTAGTGATGTTTGCAAGGTAAAAGAAATTTTAAAAAGCCACCATGAAACACCAACAGGAGGACATATCGGACAACACCGATTGTACCTTAAATTAAGAGAAATATATGCATGGCGAAATATGAGGAAATCAATTTCTCAATTCATTAAGGCC